>NC_053493.1:402333988-402583988 GCF_905171775.1 Rana temporaria | reverse complement strand
GAGACAGAGAGAGAGAGAGACAGACAGAGAGAGAGAGAGAGACAGAGAGAGATAGAGAGAGAGAGTGTAATTTTTTGGAGTTAGATAGAGCAGGCAGGCTAGTCAGTTAATGTTACAGTGTGTAGAGGATATATATACATCCCTGGAGTTGTACATATATTTATACACTGTATAGTTTAGTTAGATTAGAGGTGCAGGGTGCTGTGTAATGTAAAGGGGTCCAGTGGTGCAGTGCTGTGTAATATAAAGGGGCCCAGTTGTGCAGTGCTGTGTAATGTAAAGGGGTCCAGAGGTGCAGTGCTGTGTAATGTAAAGGGGTTCAGTGGTGCAGGGTGCTATGTAAAGGGGTCCAGAGCTGTGGGGTGCTGTGTAATGTAAAGGGGCCCAGTGGTGCAAGCTGCTGTGTAATATAAAGGGGTCCAGTGGTGCAGTGCTGTGTAATGTAAAGGGGTCCAGTGGTGCAGTGCTGTGTAATGTAAAGTGGTCCAGAGGTGCAGTGCTGTGTAATGTAAAGGGGTTCAGTGGTGCAGTGCTGTGTAACCCTTAAACTATCTGATCGATACAACAACATACCTGATGTTTTAAATCACGTTATTCCAAACAATTTATGAATGTTAGGTGATTTATGCCCTTTATGGATTAAAAACGGACTCTGCGACAACAACGTAATTTTCCATGGGAGTTTTGCCATGGATCCCCCTCCGGCATGCCACAGTCCAGGTGTTAGTCCCCTTGAAACAACTTTTCCATCACTACTGTGGCCAGAAAGAGTCCCTGTGGGTTTTAAAATTTGCCTGCCCATTGAAGTCTATGGCGGTTCGCCGGGTTCGCCCGTTTGCGAACTTTTGCGGAAGTTCACGTTCGCCGTTCGCGAACCGAAAATTTTAGGTTCGCGACATCACTTATCCCAACCACAACACTATCTGCATGGAGTTTGCATGTTCTTCCTGTCTGGGTTTCCCCTCACCCACACTCAAAAGACGCAGCGCCAAATCGCAAAAAGTGCTCCGGTCAGGAAGGGGGTAAATTCTCCCGGGGACTGAAGTGGTTAAATGAGTTGAACTTCAACTGTATTCTAGTCCAGCGGCTAAGATCCAAGTCACCTCACTTTTCCCTCTTTGGACCCAAGCAGAGGAACCTGGGTGGGTTGCCCCTGCCCCCCGTCACAGCCATAGAGCCCCTTGGTGCCGCCCTGAGACAAGACGCTATGGGGTCCAAATGTGGGTCAGAGGAAGAACAAGCGGTGCCATATTCCGATCATACCCTTTCTCTTCCGTTCATGGACGGACACAGCAGCCTTTGACCTTCGGGTTATATCCGCTTCCTTCAGGAGAGTTTAGGCAGAAAAAAAGCACTTTAAGTGTTAACAACACTTTTAAAATAACAAACATGTGATACTTACCTCCACTGTGCAGGTCGTTTTGCACAGAGTGGCCCCGATCCTCCTCTTCTGGGGTCCCACGGGGGCTGTCTCTGGTCCTCCCCGCAATTATTCACCACAGTCATGCGAGAGCTGGCATGGTGGTCAGTAATTGCGGGCGCACTCCCGTGATACAGCGAGTGGCCGTAGCCGCTCACTGTATCACTCAGCCCCGCCCCTCGGCGCGCCACGTCACTGGATGTGATTGACAGCAGCACCAGGGATGAGGTCCACCACCCGAGGGATGAGGTTCACCACCCGAGGGATGAGGTCCACCACCCGAGGGATGAGGTTCACCACCCGACCCGAGGGGTGAGGTCCACCACCCGAGGGACGAGATCAACCACCCGAGGGATGAGGTCCACCACCCGAGGGATGAGGTCCACCACCCGAGGGATGAGGTTCACCACCCGACCCGAGGGGTGAGGTCCACCACCTGAGGGATGAGGTTCACCACTCGACCCGAGTGATGAGATCCACCACCCGAGGGACGAGGTCTACCACCCAAGGGACGAGGTCCACCACCCGAGGGATGAGCTCCACCACCCGAGGGATGAGGTCCACCCGAGGGACGAGGTCCACCACCCAAGGGACGAGGTCCACCACCCGAGGGATGAGGTCCACCACCCGAGGGATGAGGTCCACCACCCGAGGGACGAGGTCCACCACCCGAGGGATGAGGTCCACCACCCAAGGGACGAGGTCCACCACCCGAGGGATGAGGTCCACCACCCAAGGGACGAGGTTCACCACCCGAGGGATGAGGTTCACCACCCGAGGGAAGAGGTCCACCACCCGAGGGATTAGGTCCACCACCCGAGGGATGAGGTCCACCACCCGAGGGATGAGGTCCACCACCCGAGGGATGATGTTTTCTGGATACACTAGAAGAGACGTTCCATCCCGCTGACCGAGGAACGAGTTCCGGAACATACAGGTATGCCAGGCCACCCATTTCAGCATTGACAACCGGGTACCCAGGACACCGAGGCATTGAACAGTCCCAGAACCTCCCAGCAGGGGGTCCTGTGCATCCCCCGTTCACCGTTTCAGGTTCCATTTCAGCTCCAGATTTTTGGCTGAATTCTTTCCTGAAACGGACCAAAAAGACGCACAGTGCAAATTCCCAGCAGAGATCTGTGATCCGGATCCATAGAGAGCCAATCAGAACCTTCTACTATTGCCAATAGGATGCGGAGAACTCGGACTCAAGTACATTTTTTGTATTTTGTTTTAGAAGGAAACTCAACTTTATTCTCCTGTGTGTCTAACACCCCCCCCCCCCCCCACAGAAATACTACAGTGTCGGGAAAAAGTATTCATACCCCCTGAAATTTTCCCCAATTTTTTCACGTTACAACCAAAAACATAAATGTATTTTATTGGGATTTTATGTGATAGACCAACACATTTCCGAAAGGCAAATCCACTTTGCACTGCAAGTGCACCTGAAAGTGTAGTCGCTGTAAATCTGAGGGGTAGATCTGAAATGAGGGGAAGCTCTGCTGATTTTATCCTCCAATCATGTGCAAGCTAAAAGTCATATTCCCGCAACTTGTGTCAAAATATAAAATATTCCATGGACTCGACATGCCTCTCAGCAAATAGCTTGGGGTGTCTACTTTCCAAAATGGGGTCATTTGGGGTTTTTTTGTGCTATTTTGGCATTTTATGGCCTTCGAAACTGATAGGTAGTGAGGAGTGAAATCAAACATTTACACCCTTAGAAAGCCTGAAAGCGGTGCTTAGTTTTCGGGGTCCCTCACGCGGCTAGGCTCCCAAAAAGTCCCACACATGTGGTATCCCCGTACTCAGGAGAAGCAGCAGAATGTATTTTGGGGTGCAATTCCACATATGCCCATGGCATGTTTGAGCAATTTATCATTTAGTGACAACTTTGCGCAAAAAAATTAATAAAAAAAATATATATTTATTTTTCCCGCAACTGGGGTCAAAATATAAAATATTCTATGGACTCGAGATGCCTCTCAGCAAATAGCTTGGGGTGTCTACTTTCCAAAATGGGGTAATTTGGGGGGGTTTTGAATTGTCCTGGCATTTTATGCACAACATTTAGAAGCTTATGTCGCACATCACCCACTCTTCTCACCACTTGAAGACAAAGCCCTTTCTGACACTGTTTGTTTACATAAAAACATTTTTTTTTTTTTTGCAAGAAAGTTAAGTTGAACCCCCAAACATTATATATTTTTTTTAAAGCAAAGGCCCTACAGATTAAAATGGTGGGTGTTGCATTTTTTTTTCCACACAGTATTTGCGCAGTGTTTTTTCAAACGCATTTTTTTGGGAATAAATACACTTTTTTTTATTTTAAAGCACTAAAACACACTATATTGCCCAAATTATTGATGAAATAAAAATGATGATCTTAGGCCGAGTACATGGATACCAAACACGGCATACTTTAAAATTGCGCACAAACGCGCAGTGGCGACAAACTACATACATTTTTAAAAGCCTCTAAAAGCCTTTACAGGTTACCACATTAGATTTACAGAGGAGGTCTACTTCTAAAATGACTGCCCTCGATCTGCCCTTCGCGGTGATACCTCACCTGCATGGTGCAATTGCTGTTTACATATGACTCCAGACCGACGCTTGCGTTCACCTTCGCGCAAGAGCAGGGGGGGACAGGGATGCTTTTTTTTTTATATATATATATATTTATTTAGCTTTTTTTATTTTATTTGTAAACTGTTCCTTCCATTTTATTTATTTGTTACCATTTTTATTGTTATCTCAGGGAATGTAAATATCCCTTATGATAGCAATAGTTAGTGACAGGTACTCTTTTTAGAAAAAAAATATTAGACACTAGATCTTTCCTCTGCCCTCAAAGCATCTGACCACACCAAGATCGGTGTGATAAAATGCTTTCCCAATGGCGCTGTTTATATCCAGGGGGGGGGGACATTCCCTCCCACTGAATGTAAAAGCAGTCTAGAGGCTAATTAGCCGCTAGGACTGCTTTTACATGAAAGCCGACCGCTGGCTGAAAAGAATGATACCAAGATGATGCCTAAACCCGCAGGCATCATTCTGGTATAACCATTCAAAGTCCAGCAACATACCAGTACGTTGATGGTTCTTGTTGGACATGTATTGTAACCTTTTTTTTTCATGCAGCCTGTTGGCTGAGCGAAAAAAAGATTGATCGGTGGGTATGCCCACCATTAGAATACCTCCCTTCATCCACCCACTTCTAATGATGGGCATACATTTATAAATGCCGAAGCATGGGGGCATCCTCCCGCAAAAAAGTTATGCCGCGTACACATGGTCAGACTTTTCTATGCCGCGTACACACGGTCAGACTTTTCAATGCCGCGTACACACGGTCTGACTTTTCCACGGGAAAGCCTCCGTCGGAATGTCAACCGTATGTACGCGGCATTAGGAGCAAAATCGCTCCTCCGCCCCTAATGCCCCCATGCTGAGCGGGGTAAATCAGTGATCTCCACTCAAAGCTCTTAGGAGGAGAAGCAGCCATCTTGGGCCACTGAATAGAGCCACTTAACCTACCAGCATGTCTTTGGGCTGTAGGAGGAAACCCACACAAGCACAGGGAGAACATGCAGACTCCATGCAGACAGTGTCCTGGTCAGGCTATGAACCAAGGACCCCAGTGCTGCAAGGCAGAAGTGCTAACCACTAAGCCTCTGTGCTGCCCGATCATAAAGCAGAACTCTACCTATAAAGGGAAGTTGGTGTTTTCCTCGTGTCCTTTGTGTGGAGTGGGAGAAATCCATGCTCAGGCAGAAATCCTCTGCTCTGTATAGTGTCTCTATGGATAAGCTCTGTCTTATGTAAGAGGACATGAACTCGCCATGAGTGTGAAATGTAGACAGACGGGGACAGGACAACTCACTAGAATGTGGAAGCCTGGCTCTTCATAGATGGTAGAGAGTCTATTCCCAGTATGGTGGATGTCCTGATGGTCCATCATCATTGTCTATGATTGTCTGTGGAGCCGCTACCAGCTCCAACTACCGTGCCCAGGTCTGCTGGCCGGCCTCTGCTGGTTTTATGGGCATCTGAAGGGTGACCGTTTGAATGGAGCACCAGCGCTAATTCTTTTTGACGCTCACCTAAAAGGTATTTCCACGTTTGCAGCCATATTGGGACGGCACCTACTTTATATCTCTTATATGTTCTCATCACAGAGTAAAACTTCATAAAGATTATAATGTTTTCTGCTCACCTTTAAGGAAGGAATCTCGTGGGAAAAACGACAAAAATACATGGCACCCCCAAATCTGATACCAGAACCCCAACCGAGCATGCAGCCTGGCAGGCTAGGAAAGGGGGGGATGAGTGTGCACCCCCCTCCACTGAGCCATACTAGACCACATGCCCCCAACATGGGGAGTGTCCTTGCAAAGGGGGACCCCCCTCCCCCATGACAAGGCACCTCCCCATGTCGAGGGCATGTGACCTGGTATGGGTGCGGAGAAGAGGGCGGTGCATGCTCACCCCCCTCCCCCCCTTTCCTGGCCTGCCAGGATGCATGCTCAGTAAGGGTCTGGATTTTGGGTGGCCATGTTTATTTTTATTTATTCATGAATTTGTTCCATGGGGTTCCTCCTTTAATGGTGAGCAGCATATTTTACATTCTTCTTAAAGCTGTGTTATGTGAATGGGAACACGTAACAAATATAAAGAAGGTGTAAAAAATGTGGCTGAAAAATTGGAAATACCTTTTAGGTGAGCGCAGTAGATGAATCGTTGATGCAGAGAGCTGTCTTGGTACGGCCTTATCTGGTTCCTGGGAAGACTCTTCGGTTGCTGAAGTGTTGTTACAGTCATATCGGGCCCCTGGGGGGAATGATTAGAAGGCTCTCCATTTAGTAACCTCTTTTGGTACATTCGTACTTTTAGGAACATCCATTCGTCTTATTTTTGCAGGTTTGGCCTCAGTTAGCGATTCAGAAGCTCCAAAGATGAAAATGGAGGGCTGATGGGAAGATCCTCTGGTTACTGGAGTGGCAGCCGTACCTGGTCCCTGAGAGGGTTCCTCAGACTCTTTGTTGAGTCTTTTAGGAACAGCCAATCGTCTTATTTGTCCATTTACATTGATAGTTGGTGATTCAGAAGCTCCAAAAACAACAGTGGAGTGCTGATAGGAGGACCCTCCACTTATTGGAGTGGCAGCCGCCACCAGTGTAGGGACCTGTGTTGGTACAGCCTTACCTGGTCCCTGGGAGGGTTCCTCAGACTTTATGATGAGTCTTTTTCTAGGAACAGCCAATCCTCTTGTTTGACAAACTACATTGATAGTTGGTGATTCAGAAACTCCAAAAACAACAATGGAGGGCTGATGGGAAGACCCTCCGGTTACTGGAGTGGCAGCCGCCACTAGTGTAGGGACCTGTGTTGGTACAACCGTACCTGGTCCCCGGGAGAGTTCCTTATACTTTTTGTTGAATCTTGTTCTAAGACCATCCATTCGTCTTCTTTTTGCAGGTTTGGCCTCAGTTAGTGATTCAGAAGCTCCAAAAGCGAAACTGGAGGGCTGATGGGAAGATCCTTCAGTTACTGGAGTGGCAGCCGCCACCAGTGTAGGGACCTGTGTTGGTACAGCTGTACCTGGTGCCTGGGAGAGTTCCTCAGACTTTTTGTTGAGTCTTTTACTAGGAACAGCCAATCGTCTTATTTGTCCATTTACATTGATAGTTGGTGATTCAGAAGCTCCAAAAACAATAATGGAGGGCTCATGGGAAGACCCTCCAGTTTCTGGAGTGTCTTCCACCACTAGTGTAGGGAACTGTGTTGGTACAGCCGTACCTGGTCCCTGAGAAGGTTCCTCAGACTCTTTGTTGTGTCTTTTTCTAGGAACAGCCAATGGTCTTTGACCAACTACAGTTATAGTTGGTGATTCAGAAGTTCCAAAAACGTAAATGGAGGGCTGATGAAAGGACCCTCCAGTTTCTGGAGTGGCAGCCGCCACTAGTGTAGGGACCTGTGTTGGTACAGCCTTACCTTGTCGCCGGGAGGGTTTCTTAGACTTTTTGTTGAATCTTCTTTTAGGAACATCCATTCGTCTTATTTTTGCAGGTTTGGCCTCAGTTAGTGATTCAGAAGCTCCAAAAACAAAAATGGAGGGCTGATGAGAAGATCCCCCAGTTACTGGAGTGGCAGCCGCCACTAGTGTAGGGACCTGTGTTGGTACAGCCTTACCTGGTCCTCGGGAGGGTTTCTTAGACCTTTTGTTGAATCTCCTTCTAGGAACATCCATTCGTCTTATTTTTGCAGGTTTTGTCTCAGTGAGTGATTCAGAAGCTCCAAAAACAAAAATGGAGGGCTGATGAGAAGATCCCCCAGTTACTGGAGTGGCAGCCGCCACCAGTGTAGGGACCTGTGTTGGTACAGCCGTACCTGGTGCCTGGGAGGGTTCCTCAGACTTTTTGTTTAGTCTTCTTCTAGGAACAGCCAATCGTCTTATTTGTCCATTTACATTGATAGTTGGTGATTCAGAAGCTCGAAAACAAACAATGGAGGGCTGATGTGAAGACCCTCCAGTTTCTGGATTTGCTGCCACCACTAGTGTAGGGACCTGTGTTGGTACAGCCGTACCTGGTTCCTGAGAAGGTTCCTCAGACTCTTTGTTGAGTCTTTTTCTAGGAACAGCCAATCGTCTTGTTTGACCAACTACAGATATAGTTGGTGATTCAGAAGTTCCAAAAATGGAGGGCTGATGAAAGGACCCTCCAGTTTCTGGAGTGGCAGCCGCCACTAGTGTAGGGACCTGTGTTGGTACAGCCTTACCTTGTCGCCGGGAGGGTTTCTTAGACTTTTTGTTGAATCTTCTTTTAGGAACATCCATTTGTCTTATTTTTGCAGGTTTGGCCTCAGTTAGTGATTCAGTAGCTCCAAAAACAAAAATGGAGGGCTGATGAGAAGATCCCCCAGTTACTGGAGTGGCAGCCGCCACTAGTGTAGGGACCTGTGTTGGTACAGCCTTACCTGGTCCTCGGGAGGGTTTCTTAGACTTTTTGTTGAATCTCCTTCTAGGAACATCCATTTGTCTTATTTTTGCAGGTTTGGCCTCAGTTAGTGATTCAGAAGCTCCAAAAACAAAAATGGAGGGCTGATGAGTAGATCCCACAGTTACTGGAGTGGCAGCCACCACCAGTGTAGGGACCTGTGTTGGTACAGCCGTACCTGGTGCCTGGGAGGGTTCCTCAGACTTTTTGTTTAGTCTTCTTCTAGGAACAGCCAATCGTCTTATTTGTCCATTTACATTGATAGTTGGTGATTCAGAAGCTCGAAAACAAACAATGGAGGGCTGATGTGAAGACCCTCCAGTTTCTGGATTTGCGGCCACCACTAGTGTAGGGACCTGTGTTGGTACAGCCGTACCTGGTCCCTGAGAAGGTTCCTCAGACTCTTTGTTGAGTCTTTTTCTAGGAACAGCCAATCGTCTTGTTTGACCAACTACAGATATAGTTGGTGATTCAGAAGTTCCAAAAATGGAGGGCTGATGAAAGGACCCTCCAGTTTCTGGAGTGGCAGCCGCCACCAGTGTAGGGACCTGTGTTGGTACAGCCGTACCTGATCCCCGGGAGGGTTTTTTAGACTTTTTGTTGAATCTTCTTCTAGGAACAGCTAATTGTCTTATTTTTGTAGGTTTGACCTCAGTTAGTGATTCAGAAGCATCAAAAACGAAAAGGGAGGGCTGATGGGAAGACCCTCCGGTTACTGGAGTGGCAGCCGCCACCAGTGTAGGGACCTGTGTTGGTAAAACCGTGCCTGGTCCCTGGGAGGGTTCCTCAGACATTTTGTTGAGTCTTCTTCTAGGAACAGCCAATCGTCTTGTTTGACCAACTAAATTGATAGTTGGTGATTCAGAAGCTCCAAAATCAACAATGGAGGGCTGATGGGAAGACCCTCCGGTTACTGGAGTGTCCGCCGCCACCAGTGTAGGGACCTGTGTTGGTAAATCAGTGCCTGGTCCTTGGGAGGGTTCCTCAGACATTTTGTTGAGTCTTCTTCTAGGAACAGCCAATCGTCTTGTTTGACCAACTTCATTGATAGTTGGTGTTTCAGAAGCTCCAAAATCAACAATGGAGGGCTGATGGGAAGACCCTCCAGTTACTGGAGTGTCCGCCGCCACCAGTGTAGGGACCTGTGTTGGTAAATCAGTGCCTGGTCCTTGGGAGGGTTCCTCAGACATTTTGTTGAGTCTTCTTCTAGGAACAGCCAATCGTCTTGTTTGACCAACTTCATTGATAGTTGGTGATTCAGAAGCGTTGAAAAGGGAGGGCTGATGGAAAGACCCTCTGGTTACTGGAGTGGCAGCCACCACCAGTGTAGGGACCTGTGTTGGTACAGCCGTACCTGGTCCCTGGGAGGGTTCCTCAGACTTTTTGTCGAGTCTTCTTCTAGGAACACCCAATGGTCTTTGACCAACTTCATTGATAGTTGGTGATTCAGAAGCATCGAAAAGGGAGGGCTGATGGGAAGACCCTTCGGTTACTGGAGTGGCAGCCGCCACCAGTGTAGGGACCTGTTTTGGTACAGCCGTACCTGGTCCCTGGGAGGGTGCCTCAGACTTTTTGTTGAGTCTTCTTCTAGGAACAGCCAATGGTCTTTGACCAACAACATTTATAGTTGGTGATTCAGAAGCATCAAAAAGGGAGGGCTGATGGGAAGACCCTTCGGTTACTGGAGTGGCAGCCGCCACCAGTGTAGGGACCTGTGTTGGTACAGCCATACCTGGTCCCTGGGAGGGTGCCTCAGACTTTTTGTTGAGTCTTCTTCTAGGAACAGCCAATGGTCTTTGACCAACAACATTTATAGTTGGTGATTCAGAAGCATCAAAAAGGGAGGGCTGATGGGAAGACCCTTCGGTTACTGGAGTGGCAGCCGCCACCAGTGTAGGGACCTGTGTTGGTACAGCCGTACCTGGTCCCTGGGAGGGTTCCTCAGACTTTTTGTTGAGTCTTCTTCTAGGAACAGCCAATGGTCTTTGACCAACTTCATTGATAGCTGGTGATTCAGAAGCGTCGAAAAGGGAGGGCTGATGGGAAGACCCTTCGGTTACTGGAGTGGCAGCGGCCACCAGTGTAGGGACCTGTGTTGGTACAGCCGTACCTGGTCCCTGGGAGGGTTCCTCAGACTTTTTGTTGAGTCTTCTTCTAGGAACAGCCAATGGTCTTTGACCAACTTCATTGATAGCTGGTGATTCAGAAGCGTCGAAAAGGGAGGGCTGATGGGAAGACCCTTCGGTTACTGGAGTGGCAGCGGCCACCAGTGTAGGGACCTGTGTTGGTACAGCCGTACCTGGTCCCTGGGAGGGTGCCTCAGACTTTTTGTTGAGTCTTCTTCTAGGAACAGCCAATGGTCTTTGACCAACAACATTTATAGTTGGTGATTCAGAAGCATCAAAAAGGGAGGGCTGATGGGAAGACCCTTCGGTTACTGGAGTGGCAGCCGCCACCAGTGTAGGGACCTGTGTTGGTACAGCCATACCTGGTCCCTGGGAGGGTGCCTCAGACTTTTTGTTGAGTCTTCTTCTAGGAACAGCCAATGGTCTTTGACCAACAACATTTATAGTTGGTGATTCAGAAGCATCAAAAAGGGAGGGCTGATGGGAAGACCCTTCGGTTACTGGAGTGGCAGCCGCCACCAGTGTAGGGACCTGTGTTGGTACAGCCGTACCTGGTCCCTGGGAGGGTTCCTCAGACTTTTTGTTGAGTCTTCTAGGAACAGCCAATGGTCTTTGACCAACTTCATTGATAGCTGGTGATTCAGAAGCGTCGAAAAGGGAGGGCTGATGGGAAGACCCTTCGGTTACTGGAGTGGCAGCGGCCACCAGTGTAGGGACCTGTGTTGGTACAGCCGTACCTGGTCCCTGGGAGGGTTCCTCAGACTTTTTGTTGAGTCTTCTTCTAGGAACAGCCAATGGTCTTTGACCAACAACATTTATAGTTGGTGATTCAGAAGCATCAAAAACGAAAAGGGAGGGCTGATGGGAAGACCCTTCGGTTACTGGAGTGGCAGCCGCCACCAGTGTAGGGACCTGTGTTGGTACAGCCGTACCTGGTCCCTGGGAGGGTTCCTCAGACATTTTGTGGAGTCTTCTTCTAGGAACAGCCAATCGTCTTGTTTGACCAACTTCATTGATAGTTGGTGATTCAGAAGCTCCAAAATCAACAATGGAGGGCTGATGGGAAGACCCTCCGGTTTCTGGAGTGGCAGCGGCCACCAGTGTAGGGACCTGTGTTGGTACAGCCGTACCTGGTCCCTGGGAGGGTTCCTCAGACTTTTTGTTGAGTCTTCTTCTAGGAACAGCCAATGGTTTTTGACCAACATCATTAATAGTTGGTGATTCAGAAGCATCAAAAACGAAAAGGGAGGGCTGATGGGAAGACCCTTCGGTTACTGGAGTGGCAGCCGCCACCAGTGTAGGGACCTGTGTTGGTACAGCTGTACCTGGTCCCTGGGAGGGTTCCTCAGACATTTTGTTGAGTCTTCTTCTAGGAACAGCCAATCGTCTTGTTTGACCAACTTCATTGATAGTTGGTGATTCAGAAGCTCCAAAATCAACAATGGAGGGCTGATGGGAAGACCCTCCGGTTACTGGAGTGGCAGCCACCACTAGTGTAGGGACCTGTGTTGGTACAGCTGTACCTGGTCCCTGGCATGGTTTCTTAGACTTTTTGTTGAGTCTTCTTCTAGGAACAGCTAATTGTCTTCTTAGTCCAACCACATTGATAGTTGGTGATTCAGAAGCTGCAGAAAGAGACATAGAGGGCTGATGTGAAGACCCTCCGGTTACTGCAGTGGCCGCCGCCATCAGTGTAGAAACCCATGTTACAGCCAAATCAGGCCCCTGGGAGGACTGATTAGAAGATCCTCTGGTTTCTGCAGTGGCCGCTGCCACCAGTGTGGGGACCTCTGTTGGTAAAGCTGTACCTGGTCCCTGGGAGGGCTTATGGGATGACCCTCCCGTTGCTGGAGTGGCATCCGCCACCGCTGTGTGGACCTGTATTGGTACATCCGTACCTTGGTTCCTTGGAGTCTCTGTGTGAACGTCACATTCTGGCAAAGTCTCTGTGTAAACGCCATATGCTTGTGGCATCTCCGTGTGATTGTCACATGCTGTCAATGCCTCCGTGTGAACTTCACATGCTGTTGATGTCTCTGTGTGAACGTCACATGCTGTTGATGTCTCCGTGTGAACGTCACATGCTGGTGGAGTCTCCGTGTGAACGTCACATGCTGGTGGAGTCTCCGTGTGAACATTGCATGCTGTTGATGTCTCCGTGTGAACGTCACATGCTGGTGGAGTCTCCGTGTGAACGTCACATGCTGGTGGAGTCTCCGTGTGAACGTCACATGCTGGTGGAGTCTCCGTGTGAATGTCACATGCTGGTGGAGTCTCCGTGTGAACGTTGCATGCTGTTGATGTCTCCGTGTGAACGTCACATGCTGATGGAGTCTCCGTGTGAATGTCACATGCTGGTGGAGTCTCAATGTAGCTTTCATATTCTGTCTCGCTCACTGGGGCAGTCCTGCCTTGTGAGCTGTCTGTGCAGTAAATACTGCGTACATCTGCAATAAAAAGAAGAATCGGATTTAGCACCTTCACTTCACTTCATCTACATTTTATATATTTTTTATACAACATGAAATTATAGAGAGAAAAGTTCCAAATCCCAATGCCAGGGGCAATAAATAAACCCGACATGACAGGGACACAGGGATAACTAATGTTGGCCTTCATATAAAAATGTTGGTTGCCTGGCCTTCATGCCGACCCACTAAAATGAATGGAGTCAGAAAGGGAACTGATTCCTCACTTCCGGGTGAGGGGGGGGGGGATCTGCAGGGCTTCTGTTTCTGATTATTAAACACTCGGCCTCTTTTATTGTAATCCCTCGAATTGTTGCAGTGGATTGATATAGAAGAGGCCGGGGACCTGTCTCCTCCCCCTCCCTGTACATGTCTCCTCCCCCTCCCTGTACAAGTTTCCTCCCCTCCTCCTCACCCCTCCCCCTCCATGTCTCCTCCCCCTCCATGTCTCCTCCCCCTCCCCCTGATCTGTATCTCTCCTCCTCTGTCACATAATAATCTCCATCCCAGTGCCTGTGCTTTATAAACAACAATCAGACATTTCTCCTTGTATTACAATGTATCCATCTTGGTCTCTGTTTAATCTCCAACTGTCATAATGCTGCCCATGTGATCCGTAATGACAGTTGGGTTGAGAGCACAACCAGTGTGACAGTTGGCTCTCCCAGCATGCCGGGAATAGAAATGATTTTTGTTCAATCGATGGATTTCCTTCCTCTTTAGTCCGCTAGAAACCGTTTCTTTATAAATAACCCACAGACACTGGGAGGAGCTTTGTATGTGACAGAGGGGAGGGTATAAAGATCACATAGAGGCTTAACTCCTCCCTCTCCCTGTACATGTCTCCTCCCCCTCCTCCTCCCTGTACATGACTCCTCCCCCTCCCTGTTCATGACTCCTCCCCCTCCCTGTACATGTCTCCTCCCCCTCCCTGTACATGTCTCCTCCCCCTCCTCCTCCCTGTACACGACTCCTCCCCCTTCCTGTACATGACTCCTCCCCCTCCCTGTACATGTCTCCTCCCCCTCCTCCTCCCTGTACATGACTCCTCCCCCTCCCTGTACATGACTCCTCCCCCTTCCTGTACATGACTACTCCTCCCTGTACATGTCTCCTCCTCCCTGTACATGACTCCTCCCCCTCCCTGTACATGACGCCTCCCCCTCCTTGTACATGACTCCTCCCCCTCCCTGTACATGTCTCCTCCTTCTCCCTGTACATGTCTCCTCCCCCTCCCTGTACATGTCTCCTCCCCCTCCCTGTACATGACTCCTCCCCCTCCCTGTACATGTCTCCTCCCCCTCCCTGTACAGTACATTTTGTATCGATCACTATCCATAGTACTTACCAATCTCGGTGTCGGTATCCCGGTGATGTCTTTTGGCTTTACAGCCGAGACCGAAACATCCAACAACGGCTCTGATACAGCCGCGTACAAACGCCCGGCTCCTCTTCATTTTGGAGGGCTTTTTGGGGGTATCTGCAGGCTGGTCACTGATACCTCCTCCTTCCAGAGCCGCCCTTCCTTCGCTGGGCTTCTCTTTGGTGTTTTTCAGAGAAAAAATCTTTTTACATTTAAATTGTCTCATTATTAAGAATAAAGAAACGCGCTTTAAATGTACGAGAATTAGAAATCGCAATGAAATCGAATCGCAAGAAAAATCTCAGGAGAGATTAGAAACACGTCTTCACTGGTCAGTGATCACTCGGCTTCTGCCGCCTCCCCTCTGCACTGCCTTATATTGGCTCAGCCGAAGACATCAATGGTAACCATGGCAACAGAAGCCCTCTCTGCACCGCCTTATGTGACATCACAGCACAGAGTCATGTGACCTCCTTCTTTTTTTTTTATCTCATGATGAAAATAACTGCCGATTTTTCTTAAAGGGGCCACGTCCTTATTTATGAACTTTGTGAATTCAGGCTGTAGGATCAGTATACGGATCTAATAGGGACGCGGCTCCTTTAAGAAGATGTTCTTGTGGATGAGATTTAACCCTTTCAGTCCCAGATCTCTATTCTTATGAGAAATCCTCCCGGGACATCAAATCTTTTCATTATTATTATTACACCCCAATTATTTCTACATTTGTAACCCGTTCACCGCCAAATCACAATGTTTTTCTTTTCGTTTTTAACACTTTCAGCGCCAAACCAAATTTTTTAACCCTCCTCGTTTTTTTTTTAACCCTTTCACTGCCAGGTGGAATGTTTTCCCTTTCATATATGAAACCTTTCTTTGCCAAACCAAGATTTATTTTAATCCTTTCATTTCTTTTAACCCTTTCATTGCCAAAACCAAATTTATTTTTTATAACCCCCCCCCCCTTCCCATTTTTAACCCTTTAACTGCCAAACCAGTCATTTTCATCTTTTTTAACCCTTTCAGCACCAAACCATTTTTTTAACCCTTTCACTGCCAAATCATATTCTCCCCCCCACACACACACACACACACACACACTTTTAACCCTTTAATTTCCAGGTGGAATGTTTTCCCTTTCATTTATGAACCCTTTCTTTGTCAAACCAAGATTTATTTTTAATCCTTTCATTTTTTTTTAACCTTTTCAGTACCAAAGCCAAATTATTATTATTATTTTTTATAACCCTCCACCTCCCCGTTTTTAACCCTTTCACTGCCAAAGCAATAATTTTTATTTTATTTTAATCCTTTTATCTTTTTTTAACCCTTTCAGCGCCAAACCATTTTTTTTTAACTCTTTCACTACCAAATCATAATTGTTATTCCTTTCGTTTTTAACCCTTTCACTGCCAATAGTTTTTCCCCCCCATTTCTCCCCGTATGTTACTTCCTGTTTGCAATGCCTCCTTGGAGATGAGTGTCATCAATGGGCGCAAATACGGTGTGACAGAAAGTATTTCAACGACCGCCATTTTATTCTCCAGGGTGTAAGAAAAAAATGTATAATGTTTGGGGTTTCTAAGTAAATTTCGAGCAAGATAAAAAGATTTTAACTTGTAAACAGCAAATCTCAGGAAGAGGCTCGGGGGGGGGGGGGGAGGGGTTAGAGGAGCCGCGTCCTTGTGTGTGAACTTTGTGAATTCAGGCTGTAGGATCAGAATACGGATCTAATAGGGGTACGGCTCCGGGAAGAACATGTTATTGTCAATGAGATTTAACCCTTTCACCACCAAACTATATTCTTCATTTATTCCAAATGGAAAGTGTAGCAAAGTATGAGGCAGTTGTCGCTCTCTCGTCCTCTATATACGGTACGGGGCGGTTGTCGCTCTCTCGCCCTCTATATACGGTATGGGACGGTTGTCGCTCTCTCTCCCTCTATATACGGTATGGGGCAGTTGTCGCTCTCTCGCCCTCTATATACGGTATGGGGCGGTTGTCGCTCTCTCTCCCTCTATATACGGTATGGGGCGGTTGTCGCTCTCTCACCCTCTATATACGGTATGGGGCGGTTGTCGCTCTCTCGCCCTCTATATAAGGTATGGGACGGTTGTCGCCCTCTATATACGTTATGGGACGGTTGTCGCTCTCTCGCCCTCTATATCCGGTATGGGACGGTTGTCGCCCTCTATATACGGTATGGGGCGGTTGTCGCTCTCTCGCCCCCTATATACGGTATGGGACGGTTGTCGCCCTCTATATACGGTATGGGACGGTTGTCGCTCTCTCGCCCTCTATATCCGGTATGGGACGGTTGTCGCCCTCTATATACGGTATGGGACGGTTGTCGCTCTCTTTCGCCCTCTATATCCGGTATGGGACGGTTGTCGCCCTCTATATACGGTATGGGACGGTTGTCGCTCTCTCGCCCTCTATATACGGTATGGGACGGTTGTCGCTCTCTCGCCCTCTATATCCGGTATGGGACGGTTGTCGCTCTCTCACCCTCTATATACGGTATGGGACGGTTGTCGCTCTCTCGCCCTCTATATACGGTATGGGACGGTTGTCGCTCTCTATATACGGTATGGGACGGTTGTCGCTCTCTCGCCTCCTATATACGGTATAGGACGGTTGTCGCTCTCTCGCCCTCTATATACGGTATGGGACGGTTGTCGCTCTCTCGCCCTCTATATACGGTATGGGACGGTTGTCGCTCTCTCGCCCTCTATATACGGTATGGGACGGTTGTCGCTCTCTCGCCCCCTATATACAGTATGGGGCAGTTGTCGCTCTCTCGCCCTCTATATACGGTATAGGACGGTTGTCGCTCTCTCGTCCCCTATATATGGTATGGGACGGTTGTCACTCTCTCACCCCCTATATACGGTATGGGACGGTTGGCGCTCTCTTGTACTCTATATACGGTATGGGACGGTTGTCGCTCTCTCGCCCTGTATATACGGTATGGGACGGTTGTCACTCTCTCACCCCCTATATACGGTATGGGACGGTTGTCGCTCTCTCGCCCCCTATATACGGTATGGGACGGTTGTCGCCCTCTATATACGGTATGGGACGGTTGTCGCTCTCTCTCCCTCTATATACGGTATGGGACGGTTGTCGCTCTCTCGCCCTGTATATACGGTATGGGGCGGTTGTCGCTCTCTCGCCCTCTATATACGGTATGGGGCGGTTGTCGCTCACTCGCCCTCTATATACGGTATGGGACGGTTGTCGCCCTCTATATACGGTATGGGACGGTTGTCGCTCTCTCGCCCTCTATATCCGGTATGGGACGGTTGTCGCCCTCTATATACGGTATGGGACGGTTGTCGCTCTCTCGCCCTCTATATCCGGTATGGGACAGTTGTCGCCCTCTATATACGGTATGGGACGGTTGTCGCTCTCTCGCCCTCTATATCCGGTATGGGACGGTTGTCGCCCTCTATATACGGTATGGGACGGTTGTCGCTCTCTCGCCCTCTATATACGGTATGGGACGGTTGTCGCTCTCTCGCCCTCTATATCCGGTATGGGACGGTTGTCGCTCTCTCACCCTCTATATACGGTATGGGACGGTTGTCGCTCTCTCGCCCTCTATATACGGTATGGGACGGTTGTCGCTCTCTATATACGGTATGGGACGGTTGTCGCTCTCTCGCCTCCTATATATGGTATGGGGCGGTTGTCGCTCTCTCGCCCTCTATATACGGTATGGGACGGTTGTCGCTCTCTCGCCCTCTATATACGGTATGGGACGGTTGTCGCTCTCTCGCCCCCTATATACGGTATGGGGCAGTTGTCGCTCTCTCGCCCTCTATATACGGTATGGGACGGTTGTCGCTCTCTCGTCCCCTATATATGGTATGGGACGGTTGTCACTCTCTCACCCCCTATATACGGTATGGGACGGTTGGCGCTCTCTCGTCCTCTATATACGGTATGGGAAGGTTATCGCCCTCTATATACGGTATGGGACGGTTGTCGCTCTCTCGCCCTCTATATCCGGTATGGGGCGGTTGTCGCTCTCTCGCACTGTATATCCGGTATGGGACGGTTGTCGCTCTCTCGTCCTCTATATACGGTATGGGACGGTTGTCGCTCTCTATATACGGTATGGGACGGTTGTCGCTCTCTCGCCCTCTATATACGGTATGGGACGGTTGTCGCTCTCTCGCCCTCTATATACGGTATGGGACGGTTGTCGCTCTCTCGCCCTGTATATACGGTATGGGACGGTTGTCACTCTCTCGCCCCATATATACGGTATGGGGCGGTTGTCGCTCTCTCGCCCTCTATATACGGTATGGGACGGTTGTCGCTCTCTCGCCCTCTATATACGGTATGGGACGGTTGTCGCTCTCTCGCCCTCTATATACGGTATGGGACGGTTGTCGCTCTCTCGCCCCCTATATGCGGTATGGGACGGTTGTCGCTCTCTCGTCCTCCTATAGACGATATGGGACGGTTGTCGCTCTCTCGCCCCCTATATATGGTATGGGACGGTTGTCGCTCTCTCGCCCTCTATATACGGTATTGGAAGGGTTTTCGCTCTCTATATACGGTATGGGACGGTTGTCGCTCTCTCGCCCTCTATATACGGTATGGGACGGTTGTCGCTCTCTCGCCCTCTATATACGGTATGGGACGGTTGTCGCTCTCTCGCCTCCTATATACGGTATGGGACGGTTGTCGCTCTCTCGCCCTCTATATACGGTATGGGACGGTTGTCGCTCTCTCGCCCTCTATATACGGTATGGGATGGTTGTCGCTCTCTCGTCTCCTATATACGGTATGGGACGGTTGTCGCTCTCTCGCCCCCTATATGCGGTATGGGACGGTTGTCGCTCTCTCGCCCTCTATATACGGTATGGGGCGGTTGTCGCTCTCTCGCCTCCTATAGACGGTATGGGGCGGTTGTCGCTCTCTCGCCCTCTATATACGGTATGGGATGGTTGTCGCTCTCTCGTCCTCTATATACGGTATTGGAATGGTTTTCGCTCTCTATATACGGTATGGGACGGTTGTCGCTCTCTCGTCTCCTATATACGGTATGGGGCAGTTGTCGCTCTCTCGCCTCCTATATACGGTATGGGGCGGTTGTCGCTCTCTCGCCCCCTATATGCGGTATGGGGCGGTTGTCGCTCTCTCGCCCTGTATATACGGTATGGGACGGTTGTCGCTCTCTCGTCCTCTATATACGGTATGGGACAGTTGTCGCTCTCTCGCCTCCTGTATACGGTATGGGGCGGTTGTCGCTCTCTCGCCTCCTATATACGGTATGGGGCGGTTGTCGCTCTCTCGCCTCCTATAGACGGTATGGGACGGTTGTCGCTCTCTCGACCCCTATATACGGTGTGGGACGGTTGTCGCTCTCTCGCCCTCTATATACGGTATGGGACGGTTGTCGCTCTCTCGCCCCCTATAGACGGTATGGGGCGGTTGTCGCTCTCTCGCCTCCTATAGACGGTATGGGACGGTTGTCGCTCTCTCGACCCCTATATACGGTGTGGGACGGTTGTCGCTCTCTCGCCCTCTATATACGGTATGGGACGGTTGTCGCTCTCTCGCCCCCTATATACGGTATGGGACGGTTGGCGCTCTCTCGTCCTCTATATACGGTATGGAATGGTTGTCGCTCTCTCGCCTCCTATATATGGTATGGGACGGTTGTCGCTCTCTCGCCTCCTATAGACGGTATGGGACGGTTGTCGCTCTCTCGCCTCCTATAGACGGTATGGGACGGTTGTCGCTCTCTCGCCTCCTATATATGGTATGGGACGGTTGTCACTCTCTCGCCCCCTATATACGGTATGGGGCGGTTGTCGCTCTCTCGCCCTCTATATTCAGTATGGGACCGCAGGGTAGTATTCCAACATGATAACCACCCCTAACACACCTCCAAGACCACCACTGCCTTGCTAAAGAAGCTGAGGGTAAAGGTGATGGACGGGCTAAGCATGTCTCCAGACCTAAACCCTATTGATCATCTGTGGGGGGTCCTCAAACGGGAGGTGGAGGAGGGGAAGGTCTCCAACATCCACCAGCTCTGTGATGTCATCATGGGGGAGGGGAAGAGGACTCCGGTGACAACCTGTGAAACTCTGGTGACCTCCATGCCCAAGAGCACGGGTCTTCAAACTACGGCCCTCCAGCTGTTCAGGAACTACAATTCCCATCATGCCCGGTCATGTCTGTGAATGTCAGTGTGTTACAATGCCTCATGGGATGTGTAGTTCTACAACAGCTGGAGGGTCGTAGTTTGAGGATCCCTGCCCAAGAGGGTTAAAAATGATGGCGGCCACACAAAATATTGGCACTTTGGGCCCAATTTGGAGATTTTCCCTTAGGGGTGTCCTGACTTTTGTTGCCATGAATGGCTGTGTGTTGAGTTATTTGTTATACAAGCTGTATTCCTTCAATGTCACTGAGGGGGTGTACTTACTTCTGTGTGATGGGGGGTAGGTAGTCCTTCCTCCCGCACTCCTGTAATGACGGGGGAGGGTTGTTGTGCTCTGTAGTTCTCATGAAGGATTCATCACATTCTAGGCTCCTCCCCTGAACTCCCCTGTGTATTTATTACACTGAACTTCTGCTATGATCACTAACATCCAGTCAAAGCCCAGAAAAGTTATCACATGACTTCAGCATGCCCAATCATGCTGAGGTGTGGAGCAGCCAATCCTGGGAAAGCTGGAGACGAAAGAAGGAAGGGATCTAAAGTACACAGAATGCCTCTGTCAGGCTCATGCATGAGATATGTAAATCACCTGTCACTCACAGCAAGGGGGAGGATAAGAGGATTGCTCGGAGCTGGATTAATGGAGTTGTAAAGGAAAAAAAATGTTGTTGCTGAAATGACTGTTTACAGGGTATAGAGAAATAATAGTTAACTGATTCCTTTTAAAAATGATTAAAAATAGATAAAAATCAATCATATAATGTACCTTCAGTTTCTAGTTTCGTTTTTGCTGTTGTTTCCTGCTTCTGTGATGTACAGAGACTCAGAGCCAATACAGGGCAGTGATGGTTTGGAAAATGAAACTGATTGGTGCTGAGGGGTTTTAGACACACAGTAATCACACCTCCTTGATTAGTGACCACAGAGAGAAATCTCCCAGTACTGTGGTTATCAGGAAACAGACAACCAGGAAGTGTGGAGATCAGAGAAGAATTACAGCAACTTGAGAGCAAAAACAAACAACGAGGACATGAAAACAGCACTGCATTAGGGTAAAGCAGGGGTTGACAAATTTGCTTAGAATCTAGTTAGCCAGCTAAAAAAGTTAGGAGCCAGAAAACGCGCCCCGTCCCGACGAGCTTGCGCGCAGAAGCGAACACATACGTGAGCAGCGCCCACATATGTAAACGGTGTTCAAACCACACATGTGAGGTATCGCCGCGATTGGTAGAGCGAGAGCAATAATTCTAGCCCTAGACCTCCTCTGTAACTCAAAACATGCAACCTGTAGAATTTTTTAAACAACGCCTATGGAGATTTTAAAGGGTAAAAGTTTGTCGCCATTCCACGAGCGGACACAATTTTGAAGCGTGACATGTTGGGTATGAATTTACTCGGCGTAACATTATCTTTCATAATATTAAAAAAAATGGGGATAACTTTACTGTTGTCTTATTTTTTTAATTAAAAAAAGTGTAATTTTTTCCCAAAAAAGTGCGCTTGTAAGACCGCTGCGCAAATACGGCGTGACAGAAAGTATTGCAACGATCACCATTTTATTCTCTAGGGTGTTAGGATAAAAAATATATATAATGTTTGGGGGTTCTACTTAGAGGGAAGAAGATGGCAGTGAAAATAGCGAAAAATTACATTAGAATTGCTGTTTAACTTGTAATGCTTAACTTGTAATACCAACGGTCACCACCAGATGGCGCCAGCTTACACATCTGGTGGTAATAACTTGTAATACCAACGGCTCACCACCAGATGGCACCAGCTCACAAAAAAAAAAATTATTTTGCCCCCCTTCCAAGCCAAGTCGCCAGGACCCTATTTCTAGTCGCCATGGCGACCTGGCGACCGGGATTTGTCGAGCCCTGGGGTAAAGGAAGCTATTAATATAAAAAAAAAAAATTCTTTACAAACCCTTTAACTCTTCATGGCAAGACTGGGCACAGATGCCATGAAATCCTATACTGTACAAGGTGCAAGCCTTAATTTAAAAAAAAAAAGAATTCGGGTTTGCATCCACTTTTACTATAGCAGGATGAATTTGAAAAAAATCCTAGAGTTGGACTTTAAAGCCTCGTACACACGCTCAGTTTTCTCGGCAAGAACCAGCAAGAAAACTGCTGGCAGAGCTTCCTTGCTGAGTAAACCGTTCGTGTGTACGAGGCTTTCAGGTTTCTCGTCTGGAAATCTGGCCAGAATCTCGACGAGAAAAATAGAGATCCTGCTTTGTTTTTTCTCGTCGAGATTCTTGTCGGCCTGTTTCCCGACGAGAAACCCGAGAGTGTGTATACTCACCTGTCGCCGTGGAAACCCGCGCATGCTCGAAATGACTTTGACGCATGCGTGGTAGCTTCCACGTCATAGGTAGGGTGAAGCAAGATGGCGGCAACGGCATCGAATGTGACAAGCGCATGCTCGTCGTACGGGATGACGTCACTGCGTTCTTGCCTTTCAAGAGAACCGCGGTTCTTTTGAAAGGTCTGTCTGTACACTCGGGCGGCAAGAGATGCTTGCCAAGAATCTTGTCGGGAAAAACAAAGTTTTTTTCCTGACGAGATTCTTGCCCGTGTCTACGAGGCCTAAGCCAGATGGAGCTATTGTCATCCAATCTGTCGCCAGCTGTGCTCCATAACTGATTTAACCACTTGCCGACCAGCCGCCGTCATTCTACGGCAGCAGGTCGGCTCTCCTGGGCGAGAGCCCGTAGTATAACGTCGGCAAATAGAGCAGACACTAGGGGCCCCCCGCTCGCCCCCGACTCCCGTGCGTGTGCCCGGCGGGCGCGATCGCCGCCGGGCACGCGCGATCGCTCGTTACAGAGCGGGGACCGGGTGCTGTGTGTGTAAACACACAGCTCCCGGTCCTGTCAGCGGGGGAAATGCTGATCTTCTGTTCATACAATGTATGAACAGAGGATCAGTGTTTCCCCTAGTGAGGCCACCCCCCTACAGTTAGAACACACCCAGGGACATACTTAACCCCTTCCCCGCCCCCTAGTGTTAACCCCTTCACTGCCAGTGGCATTTTTATAGTAATCCAACGCATTTTTATAGCACTGATCGCTATAAAAATGCCAATGGTTCCAAAAATGTGTCAAAAGTGTCCGAAGTGTCCGCCATAATGTCGCAGTACCGAAAAAAAATCGCTGATCGCCGCCATTACTAGTAAAAAAAATATATTAATAAAAATGACATAAAAATACCCCCTATTTTGTAAACGCTATAACTTTTGTGCAAACCAATCAATAAACGCTTATTGCGATTTTTTTTTTACGAAAAATATGTAGAAGAATACGTATCGGCCTAAAATGAGGAAAAAAAATGTTTTTTTATATATTTTTGGGGGATATTTATTACAGCAAAAAGTAAAAAATATTATTTTTTTTCAAAATTGTCGCTCTATTTTTGTTTATAGCGCAAAAAATAAAAACCGCAGAGGTGATCAAATACCACCAAATGAAAGCTCTATTTGTGGGGAAAAAAGGACGCCAACTTTGTTTGGGAGCCGCGTCGCACGACCGCGCAATTGTCAGTTAAAGCGACGCAGTCCCGAATCGCAAAAAGTGCTCTGGTCTTTGACCAGCAATATGGTCCGGGGGTTAAGTGGTTAAGGTCTAGGGCACAGTCGGCCAACACAAAGTGTTGGCAGGCTACATGTTTGGCACCTCTCTTCTAACCCTTCTCTACTCAATCTAAAACTACAAAAAAAAATTGACTTTAGATACGCTTTCAAAAAAATAACACATCATCAGAAAGCAGTTTTAATTTATATATAACTTTATTTATTTCATTTTTAAGTGGAGTTTACCTTAACCACTTGCTTACTGGGCACATAAACCCCCTTCGTTCCCAGGCGAAATTTCAGCTTACGGCACTGCGTCGCTTTAACTGACATTTGCGCGGTCGTGCGACGTGGCTCCCAAACAAAATTAACGTCCTTTTTTCCCCACAAATAGAGCTTTATTTTGGTGGTATTTGATCACCTCTGCGGTTTTTATTTTTTGCGCTTTAAACAAAAAAAGAGCGACAATTTAAGGCCGATACGTATTTTCCGACGTATTTTTGTAAAAAAATCGCAATAAGCGACTGGTTTGCGCAAAAGTTATAGCGCCTACAAAATAGGGGACAGAATTATGATTTTTTTTAATGATTTTTTTTTTTTACTAGTAATGGCAGCGATCTGCGATTTTTATTGGGACTGCGATATTGCGACGGAGGTATCGGACACTTTTGACACAAATTTGGCGCCATTCACATTTATACAGCGATCAGTGCTATAAAAATGCACTAATTAGGCCTGGTACACACGATAGGATTGATCCGCGGATACGGTCTGCCGGAGCGTATCCGCGGATAAATCCTCTGAGGATTTTAATCCGATGGAGTATACACACCATCAGATTGAAATCCACGCCGAATTCCCATCGCGGTGACGTGTCGCGACGTCGCCGCGATGATGACGCGGCGACGTGCGTGACGCTGTCATATAAGGATATCCACGCATGCGTCGAATCATTACGACGCATGCGAGGGATGGGTTCGGACGGATCGATCCGGTGAGTCTGTACAGACCACCGGATCGATCCGCTGGAGCCGATTCCAGCGGATAGATTTGTAAGCATGTCTACAAATTTTTATCTGCTGGAATTCGGACAGATCCGCGGATAAATATCCGCTGGAACGTACACACCAGGGGATCTATCCGCTGAAACAGATCCGCTGAGATTTTTCAGCGGATGGATCCTCTCGTGTGTACGGGGCCTTACTGTATAAATGTGACTGGCAGTGAAGGGGTTAACTCTAGGGGGTGAGGAAGGGGTTAAATGTGTATCCTAGGTGTGTTCTAACTGTGTGGGGGGAGGGGACTGACTGGGGGAGGTGACCAATGCTGTGTCCCTATGTACAAGAGACACAGATCGGTCTCTTCTCCTCTGACAGCACGTGGAGCTCTGTGTTTACACATAGAGCTCCACGTCCCTGCTGTCTTACCGACGATCGCGTGTACCCGGCGGACATCGCGTCCGCCAGGTACACGCATCGGCTTCCCAGCTATGCGCCGGGACAGTGTTTACCTGCTGCGCGCCCCCCAGAGGCGCGCGCGGGTAATGCTTTCAAATGACGTCCAAAGACGTCCAGTTGGCACCTGAGAACCGCGCTGTTGACGTCTTTTGTCTATAGCGCGGGTCTCAAGTGGTTAAAGTGGTTGTTGAAAAGTACAGGTGGGTTTTACATGAGATGACAAATGTCACATTTGTGATGAAAAGATGGAAGTGATTTTTTTTTTCAGAAGCAAACAATGGCAGCAATCATTATGTACCAATTGCTTATTTTTTGTTTTTTTAACGCAAACAAGAGTTCTAGAACTTTGAAAGAGATAATAAGGCTTCTGAAGTGCACGCCGCAATCATTTGTGCCGAGTTTACAAGAGTATTCTGTACGGAAGACTTATTATTCTGGTTGTTAACCTTTAAAAATGTCACGATCTGTCACTTGTTTATTCCGAATAAAAGAACTTTGAGCGTTACAGATAACACAATAAGCATAATTAGGTCATCCACTTATACAACAAAATAACATGAGTGATTTTTTGATTTTTTTTGGGTTTATAACTGCTCCGTTCTTTTGTTATTTTATTCTAATGAGATCGCAGTCGTGATTGAGGCTGCGTTGAAGCGTTCAAACATTTGACAGAATTCATCTGGAAGCTGACTTTTGGTTTTGAAATGATCAGGGAATTCATAACTATATTATTTTCTTTTCAAGCGATAAAAAGCGCCATGACCACGTTATAAGAGGTATAAAAGGAACTTAAAGGGGTTGTAAAGGAAACATTTTTTTCCCCTAAATGGCTTCCTTTACCTTAGTGCAGTCCTCCTTCACTTACCTCATCCTTCCATTTTTCTTTTAAATGTCCTTATTTCTTCTGAGAAATCCTCACTTCCTGTTCTTCTGTCTGTAACTCAACACCGTAATGCGAGGCTTTCTCCCTGGTGTGGAGAAAGCCTCTTGAGGGGGCGAGCAGGAGTGTCAGGATGCCCACTAACACACAGCTCCTTTCTCTATCTGCAAAGTAGAGAGTGTCCTGACTTGCCTGCTCGCCCCTCCCCCCTCAAGAGGCTTTCTCCACACCAGGAAGAAAGCCTTGCATTACTGTGTGTAGTTACAGACAGAAGAACAGGAAGTGAGGATTTCTCAGAAGAAATAAGGACATTTAAAAGCAAAATGAGGTAAGTGAAGGAGGACTGCACTAAGGTAAAGGATGTAATACATATAGGTAGATGGCGCATAACCAGAAGAGCACAGTCAATAATCAAAAAGTAAACGTATCATAAAGTCCATGTCAAAAAAATGTCAAAAAAATGAATGAATCAATAAAAAGTCCAATAAAAGTCCAATAGCACTTTAGCGGCAGCAAAATCCTGAAGCAGAAGCGGACTCTGAAAGATATGTACAAACAAAAAGAAAAATGCGCCAAACTAAGTGCAGTAGGTGGGTATTTAATTCGAATAATTTGTACACAATAAAAATGGCTACTCACAAAACCAGTGATAACACAGGCATGTATAGGGAAAAACGGCTGGTCCGGTGTCACAACATGTCATCAACAGCTACACAGCAGGCTGGTCTCATATCCTGGTCCCCTGGGCGATGGAAATGGAGGTCCAAGGTGTTCAGGAGCCTTTAGGGAACCCCAGAGAGTACAGGAGCCGTGGATGCTGTATCAAAAGCGGCGTGCGTTCCCATCTCAAAATGTTGGGAGGTATGACTCCAACCTCCACGTTCCAGTACAGCAGAAAACACAGGAGATGGAAATTCCTTGAAGTGTCCATTCCTGAAGAGACTTGGTGGTGGTGTTGGGGGTCTTCTTAAAGCGGGAGTTCACCCGATTTTTTTTTTTTAACATTAGATTAAGGCTAATTAGGCGAAGCAGAATCGGGTGTTTTTTTTTAAATCAATGTAGTACTTACCGTTTTAGAGATAGATGTTCTCCGTGGCTAAAGGCACAGTGGAAATAAATACCTTGAACTTTAACCAGACAAGTATGAGATTCGTAAGCCTCTACCAGACAGCACAACCAGGAGATTGACACTATCTTCTTTAGGATATAAAAAAATAAAGCCGGCCATGCCACTGTTCTCTGCCACAGCTCCTGGAATGGCTACATCACACATCCCCAGGGCAATCTTAATGCACTACCCAGGGGCGCCAGGTGCATAGGGGCCCCATTAAAATCTTGAATTATATCATATGTGCCAACTGTTCCAGATTTTCCGGGACAGTCACGCTTTTTTCTAAGCTGTCCCGGGATGACCCGGGCAGCGTCCCAGAACCTGTTAAAACATAAGTGCTGCGCTAATATCAACAATTGCTGCTGTAAGTACAAATAGTGCTAATGATACCTCGTACACAACCTTATCAGGAGGTATCAATACGTGCAAATAAAAACATGCATGCAATTACATGTATTAGAAACAAATGTGCAAATAGCAAATAGGTGCAAATAAAGTCCCAGAACCTGTATTGTGCCCTCCTGACTCCCCCTGTACTCTGCCCTTCTGCATCCCCCTTTCTGCGCCTTTTTTTGTTGATTAGTCTTTGATTCGGGGCATGTTTTCTTACTGTTTAAAATCAATTCTAAAGTACTAATACATATATGTTTAATTCTATCAACTATTTATACTTTAATTGGGTGCGTAAATTGGGGTAGGCTGTTATGGGCCCCAGTGCATTACTTTGCCCAGGGGCCCATGATGCTGATAAGACAGCCCTGCACATCCCAGGAGGCAGACAAACACATGGAATTGAAGGAGGACTATGAGCGTCCTAGTATCGTATGATCTTGTATTGGTAGCCAATTCTGAATCCAGTTCTGGCTTTAGCCAGGAGGAACTCCTAAGGGAAACTATGGGCCAGATCCACATAGAATTGGATAGGCGCAGCGTATCAGAGATACGCTACGCCGCCGTATCTTACCTGGCTTTAAGTCAAATCCAGGAAGATTTTGCGCCGTAAGTTAAGGCGGCGTAGTGTATTTCTGGCGGCGGAATTCAAATCGGCGGGTAGGGGGCGTGATTCATTTAAATGAAGCGCGTCCCCGCGCCGATTGAACTGCGCATGCTCCGTTTCGAAATTTCCCGCCGTGCTTTGCGCGAAGTGACGTCGCAACAATGTCAATTTTTGAACTTAGACGTGACTTACGTTCATCCCTATTCACGGACGACTTACGCAAAAAAATATATAATTCAAATTTCGACGCGGGAACGACGGCCATACTTTAACCTGGCAAGTCTATCTATACGCCGCAAAATAGCAGCTTTAACTATACGCCGGAAAAAAGCCGACTAGAGACGACGTAAGAGAATCCGACGGCTGCGCGTACGTTCGTGGATCGTCGGAAAAAGCTAATTTGCATACCCGACGTGGAAAACGACGCAAACTCCACCCAGTGGGCGCCAAAGTATTGCACCTACTATCCGAAGGCGTACCAAGCCGTACGCCTGTCGGATCGAACCCAGAAGCCGTCGTATCTTGGTTTGAGGATTCAAACTAAAGATACGACGCAGATAATTTGAAAGTAAGCCGGCGTATCAGTAGATACGCCGGCGTACTCACTATGTGGATCTGGCCCTTTGAGTCTAAGTCAACAACTAGCTACTGGAATGCTGGAGCGCCAAGTAAAAAAAAATATTTTGAAAACCGTAACTAAGAATTTTCATTCGAATTTTGCACCATTATAGTGCCCCCGAACACAATTTTTGTGAGGCCATCCAATTTGAGTGATCGGGCATGTTAAAAAAATTGAAAAACAATCAAATTTCGAATCAAATATCAATGAGTTGTGAATGTCTCTACGCGTTTCACCCTTCTCAGGGCTTAATTGTTTTCCTCTAACATTAAGTTCAGTAATGTGTGCGTTACCACGTATTCAGCCTTAAATTATTGTACTTTTTGTTAAGAATATATTAATAGGTTTTTTGTCCATAGTCTGGGCAACAGTGCCTGTCAGGGAACCAACCGTAGAAGAACTGTCAGACCTGTCTTGCACGGACCAACAAGCACAGTGCGCATGCGCGCGCAAACGCACGCAACGCGCATGCACGCGCAAACGGGCAACAACTTTGTAAGTTCTGAACGCAATACGGGCGGGACTCCTGGCGTCAGTGCCCTATTTAAGGCTTGCTGCAGCAGTTACCAACTGCTGCATGATCTTCAGCCTTTGTGTGATCCTGAACTCTTGTTCCTGTTTTCCTGTGTACCCGTTGACGACCCGGCTTGCGCGACCAAGACTTCTCCGTGTAAGGCCCCGGCTTGTCTCTCGGCTTACCCTTCATCCTGTTCCTGTCTGATTGTTCCAGTGTATGACCTCGGCCTGCCTTCTGACCTGCTCCAGTCTCTTCCTGCTTCCTGTGCATGACTACCGGCTTGGCTCCTGACTAGACATGTGCACAGAAATTGTTTTCGTTTTTTTTTGTTCTGTTTCGTATCGTTCCGTAGGTTCGTTCCCGTTCGTTTTTCGTAAGACGCCCGTTTTCCTGTTCGTTCCCGTTAGTTTTTCGTACAACGTGATTTTTTCGTATTCCGATCGTTTCGTATTTTGGTTTCCGTTTTATTTTCGTACATGCGGGATGGTTCGTTATTCTGTTTAATTCATGTTCGTTACTTGTTAGACAATAATTTTCGTGAATTTTCATCATTTTGTACTTTCGTAAATATATCGTGGGATTCGCAGCACTTTCAACACGCGGCTCATCCATATTAACTATTGTTAAGCCCCATACACTTGGTCAGACTTTTTTAACAACAAACATAAAAACGATCGTTTTACCGAACGTTCGTTCGTTTTTAAACTCCATCAGAAAACCATTTTTGGGTTCCAGGTTCAAAAGTCTGGCCAACTGATCTCTCCCTTCAGACGAAAATCCACAGAAAAGTTTATTTGGCTTTACTGTACTCAGCACAAAAGAGAAGCTGCTTCACTAACTAACTACACTCACTGTCCATTCAAAAAAACGAAAATTACATCTATAACAAAAGATTTGCATTCTGTATTTTGAAACCAAATTACGAACAGAAAAAAGGAATTCAGAATACAGAATACAAATCTTTTGTTATAAGATGTCATATGAACATACAAACAGAAAAAGGATTCAAACAAAATACAGAATGAAAATCTTTTGTTAGATGTCATATGAACAATGAACATGTGACTGAAAATCAAAATACGAACAGAACAAGGATTCAAACAAAATACAAAATGCAAGTCTTTTGTTATAGATGTCATATTCGTTCTTTTGCCGTTTTCGTTTTGTCGTATTTTCGTCGGATCGTTCGTTCGTATTTGCGGTTGTTCGTTATGCGACTCATTCGTAATCCCGTCGTTTTCGTATTTTGGTGCTTACATTTTTTCGTATGTACACATTATTCTGCGGGTACGAAAATGAATATTTTCGTACGAAAATAACATTCGTACGAACGGGAATGCACTTATCTACTCCTGACTCCGCCCCTGGGGTTTCCTGCGATTCTACCTCATCCGGTACTTCCGTGGTACCCCTGCCAGACTACGTATCCTGGTAGACAGCTGATCTCCAACACCTTCTCAGCAAGTCGCAGCTGGCAACCCCTGCATCTCTGGGCATAGCACCCCCTGTGTCACCTCCAGGGGGCGTTCTGCACTCAGTCTCAAGGGAAGCCCTCTCAGCACTTCGGCCTCTGGTAAGGTACGTGACAGTGCCCTTTAAGGGTTTTTGTAGCAGTCGAATCCTTGCCTTGTGACATATGACAATCAGAATCCCTTCTTTCTCTTTTCATATTTTGGCTATTGCGATGCAAGGTTTTCTAATTAAGTAGATTCCAACAGCATGGAGACCCACCTTGAGACGGTGATGAGATGATGGTACTTGAATTAGCATTAGCTGCGTGCCAAGACTGCTTTAACAGTTTGCACTATTTTTCTTATTCAATAAGCTTGGTTATTCCTGAAGAGAACTACACACAAGTAGAAATGTCATCTGGTAGTAACAAGTGCACATTAAATGTCCATGAATGAGCATCATTGGTCAATCAATATCACAGAAATGAGGTCTTGGAAGTAAATGACGCAAGGGACATCGCTATAGCCATAGAGCACCAGCCTTTTCATTGCTGTATTGATCAATGAAAATGTTCAATTGTTTCTTTGCTTTTAGAAGGGGACATTGGATGTTCAAAAACAAGGTCATCTACCCTGGGTGAGTAGGTCTATTACTGCAGTTAACTGTGGTCCTTATCTTGGAGTTATTTGATTTAATTTGACCCAGAACCACTCTATATGTAGAGCATAGAGATGATGCTTGGGTTTGGGTCAACCATGGGTTTAAGGCCATCTCAGCCAGGGCTGGTGCTACCACTAGGTAAACTAGGCAGCCGCCTAGGGCGCACTGCTGCCTGGGGCGCCCAGCCACTGGTGTTTCTACTCTCTTCTCTCTGCAGCAAGCAACTAAGTCTCAGTATCAGCAGGCAGCCACAGCTCCGTTTGCACATAGTGTCAGAGGCACAGTGGGGGTGAATGAATGAATGAATGAATGAATGAAAAAACGTATATAGCGCGGCACATGCGAACTGAATCGCTTCTGGGCGCTTGATGTTTCGTGTCTCATGACATCAAAAGAGCAGAGTTTTGATCTGTCTTCTGAAAGTCAGGTGGTTTTCCTCCAACCGAATGCTGGTTGGTAAAGCGTTCCATAGTCTCGGACCTTGAAAAAGCAAACCTTCTTTCTCCTTTGGACTTGTATTTGGTTTTTGGTACCCTGACCAGATTTTGGTCAGTGGATCGCAGAACGCGATTAGAATTGTGAGGTTCTATCTTGTCGCAAAGATATTGCGGCGCCTTCCCATGGATGCACTTATGTGTCAGGCAGAGTGCTTTAAATACAATTCTGTCTTTTACTGGCAACCAGTGAAGGGTTCTCAACGAAGGTGAGATTGATTCCCATGTTTTTTTCCCAGTCACCAGTCTGGCGGCCGTATTCTGTACGACTTGCAGACGAGCGATTTGGTACTTTGGGAGCCCGAGGTAAAGGGCGTTAGCATAGTCCAGTCTGGAATTCACGATTGTTCCCACCACGACTGCTACGTCTTCTTTGGGGATAAATGGAATAAGTCTGCGTAGTAGGCGCAACAAATGGTGCGATCCGCTGACTACTGACCCTATTTGTGCGTCCATTGTCATGAAGGTGTCAAAAATGACTCCTAGACTTTTGACTTTGGAGCTAGGAGTGATGCTTTGGCCCAGAATGGGCGGCGGTGTCCAGGTTGTTGCCAGTTGACTCTTTCGGCTGGCGTGAAACATAAGAAGTTCTGTTTTGGAACTGTTGAGTTTAAGATAACTCTTAGTCATCCAGTTTTCTATTGAAGAGAGACATTTCTCTAAACTGAGATGATGATCCTTTTTGTTGCAGATGCGAAAATACAGTTGCGTATCGTCTGCATAAGAGTGATAGAGTAGTTCTTGGCTACTGATAATATCAAAGAGAGGGCGAAGATAGATGTTGAAAAGCACCGGCGACAGGGGGGATCCTTGGGGGACTCCACATGGCACCGTGCGTTTTTCCGACGTGAAAGATCCCAGTTTCACTGTTTGTGATCGGTTTTCAAGAAAGGAGGAAAACCATGGTAAATCACCTTCTGCGATTCTGGCTACCTCGGCCAGTCGCCTCAGTAACATTTTGTGGTCTACTGTGTCAAAGGCTGCGCTTAGGTCCAGCAGAACCAGGAGACAGGATTCTCCCTCGTCTGCGGCCTCGAAGGGCATCGTCCCATATTTTGAGTAAGGCCGTTTCTGTCCCGTGTCCGGGACGGAAACCTGATTGAAATGGATCGAGTAGATTGTGGGTATCCAGATGCTGTTGCAGCTGTTGTACCACTACTTTCTCCATTATCTTGGAGAGAAAATTTAGGCCTGTTATGGGGCGGCGGTGAGTTGGGTCCTTGGGATCCAAGTTAGGTTTTTTCAGGATGGGCTGGATTGTGCCCTCTTTCAGCAGGGATGGCACTATGCCTTCCTTAAATGACTGATTTATAAGCTGTGTGATGGGAGGCGCCAGAATGTCGGCGCATTCCTTCAGCAGCTTGGTGGGAATGATGTCATTGGGTGCTGTGCTGTTCCGCAACGCACCAATGATATTTTTGGTGGTATCGATGGAGATGGGTTCCAGAGTGAACTTAGTTGATTGTAGAAGGTTTCTGTTGGTGTTTTGTAGTTGATTGAAGAGGGGGCTGAGGGGGGTATTATTTTGCAGAATACTTACCCGGATTCTTTCGATTTTGTCGATGAAGAAATCCGATAGTTCATTACAGAACTCTTGGGTGTCTGAATTGGGGACTTCAAGACATCCCGGATTCATGGTCTGGGTGACCATCTTGAATAATTCTCGGGGGCGGTTCATGGCGCTGTTAATCGTCATAGAAAAATGATGTTTCTTTGCTTTGAAGATTTCTTTATGATATTGTGTTGTTATTGCCTTGTAGATGATGAGGTGATCTTCTGAAGGGCTTCTTTTCCAGGCGGCTTCCGCCCTTCTGCGCTCTTGTTTCAGTAGGGACAGCTGGTTGTTGAACCAGCCGGACTTTTTTTTCCGGATGCGGACTTTGCGTTTCGGTGCTACTAAGTCGGCTGATTGTAGCAGAGCGGCATTTATGGCATCCAGTGTATCTGAAGCTGTTAACTGAGGATGAATAGTTTCGATTCGGTTTCCCCAGGTAGATTTGAAGAGTTCCGAATGGAGCTTCTTCTGAGATCTAGCCCAGTGTATAGTCACCGGCTTGGGTGCTTTTATCACTGGTGGAATTTTGGAAATTATGAAACTAATTGCATGGTGGTCTGTCCATGGCAAAGGTTCATTTCCCAAAATGTTTATTTTCAGATTTTGTCTGAAAATTAGGTCGAGTGTGTGACCTGAAGCATGCGTGGGTCCGCATATAAGTTGCTGTAGTCCTAACCCTTCCAGGTGGTCGATGCAGGCGTCCGCAATGGGATCCTGTGAGGAGTTGGCCCAGAGATTGAAGTCCCCGAGCAGCAAAAGATGTTTGCTGTTAAGGGTATAAGTGGATATGAACTCCGTTAATGACGGTAGAAGCTGCGATTTTGGCCCAGGTGGCCTATAGCAGAGGAGAATGTGAACAGTCTCCTGGGGGGAAGTTTGAAGTTGAAGAGTAAGGGTTTCCATAGATGGAAGAGGATTTTGAAGGACCGGTTTAGTGATTGCAATATGAGACTTATGAATCACCGCCAGGCCTCCTCCTCTTTGCCCTATTCTGTTTTCCGTTATAATGCGATAGTTTTCTGGCACCAATTCTCCAAGAATGGTGTTGCAGTCGTCTGAAAGCCAGCTTTCTGTGATAAAGAGGCAGTCTAGATCGTTTTGTAGTAAGAAATCGTGGATTTCTGATCGGTGTTTTACTGCCGATCTTGTGTTGATCAAAGCACATGATATCTGCTTGAGCTGGGTTAAATGGTTGAAATTTTTGATGGTCGATCGTTGATCGAATCTCAAAAGTTGGTCTATTTTTAAGGCCTTTTTGGTGACGGCTGGTAATACTGTTGCGAATTGTCTCAGACCCCAAATCGTTTCTGCAGAGTATCGCAGTTTAACCATTGTTGCCAGTCACCGGGGGGGGGGGGGGATTAATTGCAATAGAGGGAAGATTTGCTGAATCCTCTCGCTTGGCCTTGGTCCAGAGGAAGGCAAAAAAAACCCTGGCAGTGCTAAGCCAATTTGCTGCCGCAGGGAAAAAAATTCCTTCCTGATCCCTGAAAGGCGATCGGACGAAACCCTGGATCAAGTACTGTTTGGAATGGGGGGAAGGGGGGGAAGAAGGGTGTCACTGTAGCTGAGGAGTACCAAGATGGCTGCCGACCGGGCCACAGGCCTCAGGTTTGGGGGCTGTTTGGCTTGGTGGGTATGAGCTGGTTGTTAATCCAGGGGAGGATGGGATCCTCCAGGGATAGGGGGATGATCCCTGACAATTCCAGGAAAATTTCCAGGCTGTCAGTGCTCCTTTTTGCAGCGCACCGCTAGGCCGCGGCTGAAGCCGCGGTCTTTCCTAATTGCGGCGGCCGCGAATAAGGCCTGGTCTGGCGCGGATGCGGGAAAGAGCCGCAGATCGCCAGAAAAAAGCGCTGCTATGCGCGGCGGGTGGCCGGGGTGATTATGGGTGACTGATTGGGGTGCATGCGGCTCTAAGAGAAGGTAAACAGCCGCAATTTGGATCGCTGGAGTGGCTGTCCTAAAAAGGACGGTCACTAGCGATTCCTGGGGGTGGAAAGATGGCCCTGAAAGACAGGGTCTTACCTGAAGAGAGGGGCCCACGAAGGGAAGGAAGGAGCCGGTCCTATGGGCTGCAAGTTGATTCATGCAGCAAAGATTGTAGGAGCCTGCCTGTCTGCGGTGTCTAGCTGGCTATCTGTCTGGTCCCTGGAGAGAGCAGACTCGTCGGGAAGCGTCCTACTCCCTCACTGAACTGACACTGACTGATTATCCAGCTAAGCCTTGTCAGCTGTGATGAGCTTGGGTGTGTTCCTCTGGCTGCAGAGCTGCGGTGCTAGAGCTGGGTGGAGGACTGTGTCTGTGTTTTGACTCCCGAATGAATGGAAATAAGCAAACATTCATTGATGGGCACTGGTGAGGCTGCATTGATGGGCGCTGGTGAGGCTGCATTTGATGGGCGCTGGTGAGGCTGCATTGATGGGCGCTGGTGAGGCTGCATTTGATGGGTGCTGGTGAGGCTGCATTTGATGGACGCTGGTGAGGCTGCATTAATGGGCGCTGGGGAGGCTGCATTTGATGGGCATTGGTGGGCTGCATTTGATGGGCGCAGGTGAGGCTGCATTAATGGGCACTGGTGAGGCTGCATTAATGGGCACTGGTAAGGCTGCATTTGATGGGCGTTGGTGGGCTGCATTTGATGGGCGCTGGTGGGCTGCATTTGATGGGCGCTGGTGAGGCTGCATTAATGGGCACTGGTGAGGCTGCATTTGATGGGCACTGGTGAGGCTGCATTGATGGGCGCTGGTGAGGCTGCATTGATGGGCACTGGTGAGGCTGCATTTGTTGGACGCTGGTGAGGCTGCATTTGTTGGACGCTGGTGAGGCTGCATTAAAGGGCGCTGGTGGGGCTGCATTTAATGGGCATTGGTGTGGCTGCATTTGATGGGCACTTCATTAAAAAGGTGGGTTATACATGGGCAGAGCAATGGGGGTGGAGTCAGGGTGGAGCCAAGGAGGGGGCGGCAAAATTAGGTTTCGCCTAGGGTGTCAAAAATCCTTGCATCAGCCCCGATCTCAGCGCATCCGAAGTCCGTGGTTCTGGTAAACTAATGCAGGGATTAAGCAGCCCCCTAAATTATTTGTAGCATAACCTAAAAAAAAAGGTGGCCGGTCCAGCAAGGGCCAGGCAAATTTTGATCAGTGTGTGGATTTCGATGCTTGAAAGAAGTCAATTGTTTAATCCACTTCTGTCTAAGGGACTTGGGACATTTTCCATGGATCAGCAGCTGCAGCTACTCTGCTGCACACTCTGAACAGTGTGTGGGTGTCACTATATTGAATGCTGTTTCAGGGAAAAAATAGAGAGAGTTGACAAAACTGCATAGGAAAAAATCAGGGTTGGGGGGGGGGGGGGGAATACATGGGTTGAATTTCAAAAGAATTTTCTTTCGAAAATCTTATCTAAGAATTTTCGTTCGTATTTCGCACCATTAGTGGGCTGCAGCAACCGTTCCTTGGTTCCACCCCTTACCCACCTCCGAGCACCGTTCCTTGGTTCCACCCCTTACCCACCTCCGAGCACCGTTCCTTGGTTCCGCCCCTTACCCACCTCCGAGCACCGTTCCTTGGTTCCGCCCCTTACCCACCTCCAAGCACCGTTCCTTGGTTCCACCCCTTACCCACCTCCGAGCACCGTTCCTTGGTTCCGCCCCTTACCCACCTCCAAGCACCATTCCTTGGTTCCGCCCCTTACCCACCTCCGAGCACCGTTCCTTGGTTCCACCCCTTACCCACCTCCGAGCACCGTTCCTTGGTTCCGCCCCTTACCCACCACCGAGCACCATTCCTTGGTTCCACCCCTTACCCACCTCCGAGCACCGTTCCTTGGTTCCGCCCCTTACCCACCTCCAAGCACCATTCCTTGGTTCCACTCCCTACCCACCTCCGAGCACCGTTCCTTGGTTCCGCCCCTTACCCACCTCCAAGCAATTTTAAAGCATGACATGTTAGGTATCTATTTACCCTGAATAACATCATCTTTCACATTATACAAAAAAATTGGGTTAACTTTACTGTTTTTTTTTTTTTTCAATTAAAGTCGATCCTGTCTATCCACATGTTAAACCAACCGATATGCCGCGTACACAAATTTTTTTGATTGGCTGTGAAAACCGGTTGTGTGTATGCTTCATAGCAAGAAAACTGGCAGCAAAAAAATTAGAACCTGGTCTATTTTTTCTTGTAGTTTTTCCCGTCGTTCTTATGCTCGTCGCGAAAACCGATCGTGTGTATGCTTTTCCAAAAAAAAAAAAAACGAGCATGCTCAAAAATTAGCAAAAGCAGACCAAAGGGTGGAGCCATTCGAATGGAACTTCCCCTTTATAGTGCCATTGTACGTGTTGTACATCACTGCGCTTTGCTCAAGAGTTTTTTTTTTCATGAACGCGTGTATGCAAGGCAGGCTTGAGAGGAATCAAGTTGAAAAAAACTGTGGCCCAGATTCAGGTAGATCTGCGCAATATTTGCGTGGGCAAAGAGCAAAGATTTTTCTCTGCGCCCACGCAAATATTTAGATTTGCCCGCGATTCACGGAGCAGTAGCTCCGTAAATTGCGCGGGCGCTATGCTAATTAGCCCTGCGTAAGGGCGCCTAATGTAAATGATCCCGCCGGGGGTGGGAATCATTTAAATTAGGCGCGCTCCCGCGCCGAACGAACAGCGCATGCTCCGTCGGGAAACTTTCCCGACGTGCATTGCGGCAAATGACGTCGCAAGGACGTCATTTGCTTCTAAGTGAACGTGAATGGCGTCCAGCGCCATTCACGAATCACTTACGTAAACGACGTGAAATTTAAATTTCACGAGCGGGAAGGGCGGCTATACTTTAGCATTGGCTGCCCCTGCTATAGCAGGAGCAACCTTGCGCTAAAGTCGCCGTACGGAAACTCCGTACCTTGCGTGCGCAGGGCCCGCGCAACTTTTGTGAATCGGTGGTAGTATGCAATTTGCATACTATACGCCGATCACAATGGCCGCGCCCCCTAGCGGACAACGCAAGAATGCAGCCTGAGATATGAAGGCATAAGGAGGCTTATGCCTGTCATATCCTAGGCTGCAGTCCGCGTAGCGATGTTCCTGAATCAGGGGCATTCGCTACGCGGGAGCAAAACAGCTATTGCGCCGCGCAACCTATGGTTGCGCGGGCGCAATAGCTTCTTGAATCTGGGCCTTTGTTTTTTTGCATGACAGGAAAATCGTTGTGTGGGTTACGCGGCAATACAGTTAGGGGGGGCAATTAAAGTGGAGTTCCACCCATAAATATAACATTACATCAGTAGTTTTTAAAAAAATGTCATTAGTCCTTTAAGAATTTTTTTTATTTATTTAGATGCCTTCAAAGAGTTGTTGCTAGGCAGAATAGTTAATCTTCCCTCTTCCTGCACCTAGGTGCTTAAGCTTCACCGCACTGACTTCTGGGAATGTAGTGGGTGTAACTTTCCAGGAGTCTGTGCACTCCCCAGTCTCGAAGAATCATCTGACTTGGACAGTACAGGTGCTGAAACCTGATCTGAAAACTGTTACATTGCTTGTGCAGCACTGAGCATGTGCAAGATCAAAATCCAGGAAGTCATACAGTCTGGCTTCATGATGCCCACACTTAAGATGGCCCCAGTCAATTTCTATTTTATAAAGTGTCTAAATGCTGTAACAACCTAACAAAACGGACCTTAGTTTACAGACTAACTTTACTAGAATACAATAAGCTTGTGTATTACAGGGGTATTTATATATAAAAAGTGAAATTGTGGCCGGAACTCCGCTTTAAGGAGTACTGTACTATTTTCATTATTTTGGGCAAATGATGATGTGCAACTGACACTGAAGTGGGTGCATACAGACAGGAAGTGGCTGAAAAGATGAAGGAGATCAGAAGCACCGAGATGCAAACAAGGATGAAGGATAAAATGCAAAATCCTGTGTTTTAAGAAAAAAATGCAATTGTTTATTTTACACAGTGCTTTAGCAAACTCAATATCATCCATTCATTTTTTAGACCTTCTTTAACCACTTAACCCCCCGGACCATTATGCAGGTAAAGGACCAGGTCCCTTTTTGCGATTCGGCACTAACTGACAATTGCGCGGTCGTGCGACGTGACTCCCAAACAATATTGGCGTCCTTTTTTTCCCACAAACAGAGCTTTCTTTTGGTGGTATTTAATCACCTCTGCGGTTTTTATTTTTTGCGCTATAAACAAAAATAGAGCGCCAATTTTGAAAAAAAATCTATATTTTTTACTTTTTGCTATAATAAATATCCCCCAAAAATATATTAAAAAAATTTTTTTTCCTCAGTTTAGGCCGATACGTATTCTTCTACCTATTTTTGGTATAAAAAAATCGCAATAATCGTTTATCGATTGGTTTGTGCGAAAGTTATAGCGTCTACAAAATAGGGGATAATTTTATGGCATTTTTATTAATATTTTTTTTTTTTTTTACTAGTAATGGCGACGATCATCGATTTTTATCTTGACTGCGACATTATGGCGGACACATCGGACACTTATGACACTATTTTGGGACCATTGTCATTTTTACAGCAAACAGTGCTATAAATTGCACTGATTACTGTAAAAAATTACACTATCAGTGAAGGGGTTAACCTGTAGGGGGCGCTAAAGGGGTTAAGTGTTCCCTAATGTGTGTTTCTTACTGTTGGGGGGCGTGGCACGTCACTGATCGTCGGTCCCTATGACAGGGAACAGACGATCGGTGACAGGCTCACTAGGAAGCACAGGGAAGGTTTGTTTACACTTACCTCTCCCCGTTCTTCAGCTCTGTGACCCGATCGCAGGACACCTGCGGCGATCGGGTCCGCGGGTCCTGCGGGCGCGGTCACTGAGCACAGGACCGGGTCGCGAACGCGCCGCCGGCGGTGCGCTCGCGACCCACGGCTGGGCACTTAAAGGGGACGTACCTGTACGTCCATGTACCCAGCCGTGCCATTCTGCCGACGTATTTAGTCGTGCGGCGGTCTTTAAGCGGTTAACAAAATAATTTTCAGTTTTGACGAGAGCGCACCTTTAAAGAAGTAATAGTCATAAGAAATGGATTTAATAATCAGAAGCCGACACAACGGCAGCCGAACAACGACCTAAGCCAGCAGCTACAAGGAGATCCTCAATGCTACAAAACACCTCCATCGCTCACGTAGATTCCATTCATTTCCATTAAGCGGCTTCTTTATGATCTGTGGGAAGCAGATAGGGAATAGAAAAGCTGATTTAATAAGATACTAGCAAAGAAAATTGGATACAATTCCTGACACACATCACATTCTGTGATAATAAATAGAAGGTGGTATTCTGCGAGCTCCAATAGTCTTGCATGCAAAAACACCGCCGAGATGGCTTTTCTAAAACTATTAACTGGTACGGTTTAGGCGAAGCCGCGTATTGCGCTAATGTCAGCAGCGTGGTTTAAAGGGGAAATGCAGCTTTTAATTTTAAAGCCCAATTTAAATGAGTTTAATATGTTAAGTGCATTTTAGGGGCATCAAAACAAAAGGGGCTAGATTCGGCAAGAATTTACGCCGGCGTATCTATAGATACGCCGCGTAAATTCAAAGCTGCGCCGGCGTATCTTCTTTCTGTATTCAGAAAGCAAGATACGTCGAAATTAGGCTAAGATCCGACTGGCGTAAGTCTCTTAAGCCGTCGTATCTTAGGGTGCATATTTACGCTGGCCGCTAGGTGGCGCTTCCGTCGTTTTCGGCGTAGAATATGCAAATGACCTAGATACGCTGATTCACAAACGTACGTGCGCCCGGCGGAATTTTTTACGTAGTTTGCGTAAGGCTTTTTCCGGCGTACCATTGCTCCTGCTTCTATGAGGCGTACGCAATGTTAAGTATGGACGTCGTTCCCGCGTCGAAATTTGAATTTTTGACGTCGTTTGTGTAAGTCGTTCACGAATAGGGCTGGACGTAATTTACATTCACGTCGAAAGCAATGACGATTTGCGACGGAATTTCGAGCATGCGCACAGGGATTCTTTCACGAACAGCGCATGCGCCGTTCCTAAAAAACATAAAAAAATACGCGGGGTCACCATTAATTTAAATAAAACAAGCCCACATCATCCCCATTTGAATTAGGCGGGCTTACGCTGGGCCACATACGTTACGCCGCCGTAACTTAGGGCGCAAGTTCTTTATGAATACGGAACTTGCGCCCTAATTTAAGGCGGCGTAACGTATCGCAGATACGTTACGCCCGCAGTAAATTACGCAGGGCTACCTGAATCTAGCCCACGGTGTGCAAAGTCTAAAGCCTCGTACACGCGATCGGGCTTCCATCGGACAAATCTGTGGATTGTTGTCGATCACCTTTTTCTGCATACAGACGGCAGAACATTTTCAGCCAACATTCACGAAACAACGTTGTTTTTCTGCTCTTTAGCGCCACCCTTTGGGCAACTTCTGCTAATGTTATCTGATGGTTATCATTGGTTCTGAGCATGCGTGTTTGTACTTTGCATTTTAGTTGGGAGGACTTGTGTAAACACGATCGGATAATCCGACAACACACATTTGTTGTCGGACAATTTGAGAGCGAGCACAGCCAACAATTTGTTGTCAGAAATTCCAACCACAATTGTCCGATGGAGCGTACAGACGGTTGGATTATCTGACAAAACACGTCCATCAGACAATTGTTATCGGAATATCCGATCGTGTGTACGGGCCTTTAGACTGCATTCACACCTGAGCGCAATGTCTTTGAGAGTTTTTCCGTTTTTTTGCACGCGTTTTTATGCACGATTTTGGCGTGTTTTTATACAGCATTTTTCAGCTTCTGTGTTTTTTTTATTAACCGATAAAGAAAACTATCATCTGGAACACTTTTTTTTTTTTTTATTATTATTATTGGCCCAGATTCAGTAAGATTTGCGCATAAATTACGGAGGCACAGGGCAACGATTTTGCCCTGCGCCCCCGCAAATTTGCGCCGCTGCCCTCGATTCACGGAGCAGTAGCTCCGTAAATTGCGAGGGCGCGCCGGCAAAATTGCCCGGCGTAAGCGCGCGCAATTTAAATGATCCCGCAGGGGGCGGGAAACGTTTAAATTAAGCGCGTTCCCGCGCCGATCGTAAAGCGCATGCGCCGTCGGGAAACTTTCCCGACGTGCATTGCGGCAAATGACGTCGCAAGGACGTCATTTGCTTCAAAGTGAACGTGAATGGCGTCCAGCGTCATTCACGAATCACTTACGCAAACGACGTGAAATTCAAATTTCGCGACGCGGGAACGGCGGGTATACTTTAGCATTGGCTGCCCCTACTATTAGAAGGGGCAGCCTTACGCTAAACACGCCGTACGGAAACGACGTAACTTGCGTACGCAGGGCTCGCGCAACATTGTGAATCAGTGTATAGTATGCAATTTGCATACTATACACTGGCCACAATGGGAGCGCCCCCTAGCGGTCATCGCAAGAATGCAGCCTAAAATCTGCGTGGAATAAGAGCCTTATGCCACGCAGATTTTAGGCTGCAGTCGGCGTTACGATGTTCCTGAATCAGGAGCATTCGTAATGCCGGCGCAAGCAAGCAATTGCGCTGCGTAACTATGGTTACGCAGGCGCAATTGCTCTCTGAATCCGGGCCATTATTTTTTTGTTAGGCCCCTTTCACACTGGGGCGGGAGGTGCGGTGGCGGTATAGCGCCGCTATTTTTAGCAGCGCATTACCGTCAGAATTGCGGCGGTATTCGGCCGCTAGCGGTGCGGTTTTAACCCCGCTAGCGGCCGAAAAAGGGTTAATACTGTGGGCAATGCACCTCTGCAGAGGCCCATTGCCAGCGGTATAGCCACGGTTTCCCATTGCTTTCAATGGGAAGGAGCGGTAAACACGCCGATCCTCTGACCGCTCCAAAGATGCTGCTAATAGAACTTTTGGAGCGGTCCTGCTAGCGCACCGCTCCAGTGTGAAAGCCCTCAAGCTTTCACACTGGAGAAACAGCAGCCGCTGTTTAGGGTCAGTTTGCAGGCGATATTTTTATCACAATAGCGCTTGCAAACCGCCCCAGTGTGAAAGGGACCTAAGGGTAAGGAGGTTAGAGTTAAGGTGGAGCTCCAGTCGTTTTTTACATTTATTAAAAGTCAGCAGGTACAAGACGTGTAGCTGCTGACTTTTAATAAACAGACACTCCCCTGTCCCACGATCCAGCAAAGCGGACGCCCGGAGCCTCGCTCCTCTCCCTCTACTCTGCGTGGCGCCGGCATTGCAAGTGTGGGCACCCCTCTGTGACAGCTTGCGGCTTCACAGTCGGGTGCGCACTGTGCATGCGCGAGTCTCGCTGCACTTTCTTAGTGACCCGGGAAATCTTCTGGGACCTGTGACGTGTCCCAGAAAATTGCAGGGAGGGGGAGAGGAGGAGTTGCCAAGGCAGCGAAAGTGGAAGCTGGGTACCTGTCAAAACTAGGTACCCCCCCCCCCACTTTTGGGTGGAACTCCGCTTTAGAGCCCTTTCACACTGGAAACACCTATAGCGGAGCGTTAAAATAGCGGTAAAACACTGCTATTTTACCGCGATTTTACAGCGTTTTTACAGCGTTTTCAATTCATTTCAATGGAGAGGGGCGTTTTTGGAGCGTTTTAATATCGCTATTTTTACTGCAAAAACGCAGCAAAAACGCACCAGTGTGAAAGGGCTCTTAAGGTTAGGTTAGTGTGAGGATCAGGGGTTGGGGTTGGGGTTAGGAGTAGAGATTAGGGGTTATTTTTATTTTTTTCTTGTTAGGGTTAGGGGTATACTACCTCTATACTTAGAAAAATAATAAATAAATAAATAAATGTAAAATAAATACACAAATAAATCAAAATAATCATAAATAAATACAATAAATGAATACTATGTAATAATAAACAAATAATTAACCCCTAACCTTCACCCTTTTTGTAAGCACCTGATTAGAGTCGTAGGCTCTAATAGGCGTCCAAAAAGGTGAACAGCGGGCGCTCGCAGTTCACTCAGCGTTGTATTAGGAAAGCAAATTAATATTCTCTCAGCCAATCAGGTGCTTGGGTCTGTTACCTGTCACCTGATTGGCTGAAACGACAGGCGCTTAGCAGAGGACAGGAGAAGGCATCGAGGAGGCATGAAACCGCTGCCGTGGCCCACTGCCCCACTGGGACAGGTAAGTGCCAGGCGGGCGATGCACACTGGCAGCATTTGATGGGCACAGTAGCGGGAATTGATGGGCACACTGGCAGCAATTGATGGGCACAGTAGTGGCAATTGATGGGCACACTGGCAGAAGTTGATGGGCAGAGTTTCAGCAATTGATGGGCACACTGACAGCAATTGATGGGCACACTGGCAGCAATTTATGGGCACAGTGTCAGCAATTAATGGGCACACTGGCAGCAATTGATGAGTACGGTAGCTGTGTTTGATGGCACAGTGGCTGCATTTAATGGCACAGTGATGGCAATTGATGGCACAGTGGCTGCCTTTGATGGGCACAGTGGCTGCTTTTGATGGCACAGTGGCTGCGTTTGATGGCATGGTGGTGGCAATTGATGGGCACAGTAGCTGCATTTAATGGGCACAGTGGCTGCATTTGATGGCACAGTGGCTGCGTTTGATGGCATGGTGGTGGCAATTGATGGGCACAGTAGCTGCGTTTAATGGGCACAGTGGCTGCATTTGATGGCACAGTGGCTGCGTTTGATGGCATGGTGATGGCAATTGATGGCACAGTGGCTGCCTTTGATGGGCACAGTGGCTGCTTTTGATGGGCACAGTGGCTGCGTTTGATGGCATGGTGGTGTGGCAATTGATGGGCACAGTAGCTGCGTTTAATGGGCACAGTGGCTGCATTTGATGGCACAGTGGCTGCGTTTGATGGCATGGTGGTGGCAATTGATGGGCACAGTAGCTGCGTTTGATGGGCACAGTGGCTGCATTTGATGGCACAGTGGCTGCAATTGATATTTTTTTATTTTCAGTTTGTTTGCGCCCCCCCCCCCCCAAAAAAAAATTATGCAGCTAAGGCAGTGTCCTGTGCCTAATCCAGGTCACATGACCGGGAGCCCCTCCCACTGGCTACCAATCACAGAGACCAGGCGCATACATACATTACTGCCTTTATTGGTGTTTTTATATCTGTAGATATCTGACAAAGACAAAAGGTGAAAAGTACACAATGAAACATGAGAAAAGTTTTCATCCTTTAGGTGACATCCATGAAGAATCTCGGGCTCACATTAGCATACGATGGGGCAATTAGAGGCAATTAAAGTTCTTCCACTCAACTCCAAGTCTTGTTTCCCAGAGCTGAGTGTATAGACGTGTTGAGTTCTGTCACCGGCTCTGAAGAGATACATATAGAAAATGTTAATTTTCCTGTCTGCAAAATGTGTTATTTGTGCAACGAATAAAAGATAAAGTGACAATTCCATGAAAGGTTTTCTTACATATGGAAATACCAGTCACTGCAAAATACACATTATTATTATTATTACTCTGCATACACTAGATTCTAATTCAATATGTTATCTCCCTGACTCTGCCTTCAGTTTTACATTTTACTAATTAATTATGCATGTGGTATTATAGAATGCATTAGATGCAAGAAAAAATCATCAAGACTTAATTATGAACTTTACCGGCTTCTGGGCTGTGCTTGAAAGTTAGATTTTTTGCAGTCATTTTTATGTTTGCACTTTTCGTTTTAATATATTTCACATCTGGGATCTTTCTTTCTTTCTTTCTTTCTTTCTTTCTTTCTTTCTTTCTTTCTTTCTTTCTTTCTTTCTTTCTTTCTTTCTTTCTTTCTTTCTTTATTCCATCTTTTTTTTCCTTCCTTCCTTTTCCTTCCGTCCTGCCTCAACTATTCTCTATTTCCATTTCTTCTCCTTCCCCTTCTTTCTTTTTTTTTTCTCTCCTGCTTTCTCTTTCTCTCCCTTCTATCCAGTACTCTCTCTCTCTTACACACACACACACACACACACACACACACACACACTGGGCCAGATTCATGAACAATGGTGCAGATTTGCACCGGCGTGGTGCATCATTTTTAGACTACACCGGTCCAGCGCGGAGAGGCAGTTAGGTGATTCAAGAAACTTTTTTTGTCTACGATGCCCCAGCGGGGCGGATTTTAGACGGCGTAAGGCGGGGTAAGGCCAACTGGGAGTCACCCTATGCTAATGAAGTGCCGACCGTGGCGCAGGGGTCACGAAGGGGCGCATCTTAGACCGCACATGCTCAGTGACATCCAGGGGTAAATGCCCCAATCTGCACATGCTCAGAACTGCGCCCCGGCGTGATCCCTGAGCTACGCCAACCCACTACCAAAGCCCAGTCCATAAATCAGCCCAGACTTCCGCCCTGCAGGTGCAAATGTACTGAAGCTTTTTTTTTCCAAGCTAGGTCGTTTGCATTGTGGTGGGGCAGTTATGGCTGATGAGGAATCCTCAGGTGGGCGGATGACCAATTTCAGCCCAGAGGAGAGGGCTGTAATTATTGAGGGCCTCTCCCAACATGGGGACCGCCTCTATGTGTTGTCCAGCAAGTGTTGTTGCTCAGCTCTTCTGTAACGCTGCTGCTTTAGCTGCTCTCCAGCTGACCTGTGCAAGTTTGGTGCAAAGTTACCCCTGCTTTTATGAGGTGTAACTTTGCACCGGAAATTTCAGCTCCGCTCACCGGGAGTAGCCTGCGCTGGTCAAGCTTAAGTTGATGAATCGGCCCAAAAACCTCATATTTAAAACACAAAAACCATGGCCGCGCCAGATCCGACCAGCGTAAATCTGCGCCAACGCCGCGCCGGCGTGGAAAGGTTACACCGAGGCGATGAAGTCTATTTGGAGGCGTAATCTGGTTCTCTGGGTAAGGCGCAGCGATCCGCCAGCGCAAATCTGCACTTACGCCGTGCATCTACCAAAAAAACGGTGTAAGTGCTTCATGAATCTGGCCCACTATGTTTTTCTTTCTTTGGTCAAAATACTTAAAGGGTTTCTCTGCATCCTCCCCCTACTCTCTCTCCTTCCTTCCTTTCTCTTTCTTTCCTCTTCCCTCCTTTATCTTTATTTCCTTTGCGTCATTCTCTTCCTTCCTTTTCCTCCCTTCTTTTTCTTACTGTCTTACATTCCCTTCTTTCTTTTCATTCCTTCCTTCCTCTTTCTTCATTTCTCTTCCTTCCATTCCTTCCCTTATTTCTCTTCCTTCCTTCCATTCTCTTCTTTCTTTTCATTCCTTCCTTTCCTTTCCTTATTTCTCTTCCTTCCCTTCTTTCTCTTCCTTCCTTCCTTCCTTCCCTTTCTTTCTTTCTTTCTTTTCCTTCCTTCCTTTCTCTTCCTCCCCTCCTTTCTCTTCCTCCCCTCCTTTCTCTTCCTTTCTTTCTTTTCCTTCCTTCCTTCTTACCTTCCTTTCATTCCTTCCTTTCTCTTCCTTCTTTCCTTCCCTTCTTTCTTTTCCTTCCTTCCTTTGTTCATTTCCTTCCCTTATTTCACTTCCTTCATTTTGCTTCTTTCTTTTCCTCCCTTCCTTTCTTTCTCTTCCTTCCTTCCCTTCTTTATTTTCCTTCCTTCCTTCCTTCTTTTCCTGCCTTTCTTCCTTCCTTCTTTCCTTCCTTTTCTTCCCTTCTTTCTTTTCCTTACTTCCATCCTTTCTTTCCTTCTTTCTTTTCCTTCTTTCCTTCCTCCACGATTCCATTTCCCTTTCTTCTCCTTCCCTTCTTTGTTTTGTTCTCCCCCTGTTTCTCTTTCTCTCCCCCTTCTATCTAATACTCTCTCTCTCTCTTACACACACACACTCTTCATCCCTCTTTCCTTTTTTGACTTCTTTCTTTGGTCAAAATACCTAAAGGGTTAGGTAATCTTTTCACAAAAAGCAAAAATATGAACTAACACCCTATGCTATACCCCCCTCCCCCCATCACCACTCTCCTTTGTGCCATGGAAGCCAGGATGGACCAGAAGCAGTTTGATTTGTTACATAGTTAAATAGTTACATAGTTAAAGCAGGGGTTCGGCCGTTTTTTTTTTTTTATCCAGCAGCTACAAATACGGCAGCTGCTGGCTTTTAAAAAATGGACACTTACCTGTGCAGCGCGCAAGGCTGAGCAATCGCGGCAAACCTTGCGGCTTCACTGCCCGAATCCCTAGTGCGCATGCGCGAGGATCACGGCGCGCCGTCACTGGTCCCCGCTCTCTCCTGGGAACAGTGGGCCAGATCCACAAAAGGAATACGATGGCGTATCTACTGATACGCCGTCGTATCCCTGTTTCTATCTATGGAACTGATCCACAGAATCAGTTTCTAAAAGATAGGGAGAAGATCCGACATGTGTAAGGGACTAACACTGTCGGATCTTAGGATGCAATACCGCATCCACCGCTGGGGGCATTTCTCGTCTAAATGCCGCTTCGGGTATGCAAATTAGCACTTACGGAGATCCACAAAGCTTTTACGCTTCGTTTTTTCTCTGTAAGTATTAGTTTGCAATCGTAAAATTAGGGCTGCTTTTACAAAGTGTAAACTGTTTACATTTGAATAGAGAGAGCAGACTGCGCAAAGGACAAAACAATAACAAAGCTGCTGAACACTGAGGGTCAATAAGTCCTTGGTCAGAATATGTAAAAAAAGCAGTGCAGCGCTACTAACAAAATGATGAAAGTCCAAAAAACAAATAATTAATCAAAATGAAGAGAGGATAAGGGTGACTTCTGGAACCTCAATAGGTGATCGGATGAAGACTCCTTATAAAACAGTCAAGTATCCTTAGATAAAAGTACAAGCCGCTCACCTTAGCAGATGGACCTGTGGGTGAGCAGCAGGTCAAATGCGCTGTCCCTCTAATAAGGGGGTATTATAAGATGATAACGGTGCCTCCTCGGTCGATCCTTTTCTCCAAACCGACTTTCAGTGGCGGATGGTCATCTGGTATACTCTCATGTAGTTGAATGGCATGAAAAAGTATAAAGTAGACACATAGTGCTCTCCGTATAGTAACCAAAATGCAATAAGTTTATTTAAAATAAAAGTACTCACAAAAGAGGCACTATATCCTAGTGCGTAGAATATGAGCATATATCGATAAAATACCAAGTAGGTGGCTGTCCTGACATCAAAATTGGAACTGTTTACACCTTGTAAAAGTAGACCCTTCTATCCCGCGTCGCCGTCTTTTTTTTTTTCAAATTTCTTTTTTCCCGCCGCAACTTGTATTATTTTTTTTACGCCCGTCGCGATTCTCAAAACCTGGCGCAACGTAAAACCGCGCTAGGCACGTCGGGAAAATGACGTTGTGAGCATGCGCAGTACGTCTGGCGCGGGAGCGCGCCTAATTATATGGGACTCGCCCCATTTGAATTGCGCCGGCCGGATTTAAGTTACACAGCCGAAAATTTCTAGGTAAGTGCTTTGTGGATCGGCACTTAGGTAGAAATTTTGCGGCAGTGTAACTTAAATGGCAATATTTAAGTTACGGCGGCTGGCTGTGGATCTGGCCCAGTGTTTCCCAGAAGACAACGCGGGGGGGGGGGGGGACGACTGCTACTGATTTCAGAAACAGATCGTAGGGATTGCAGATAATATTAAATTTCACAATTGAATATCTGAAATAGAAATATAACATCACAGTTGTCTGTAGACCTTTAAATAAAAGCAGCAATGATATATGGTATTCTTCGTATTTCTTTCTGTAATGTACAATACATTTATTTTTGGGTTCAGAGTCTCACCAAAAAAAAATTCAACGGCGTCCACAGCATAAAAGAGGGAATTGTTAGAGGCGATTATTAACTGCTATATCTCAGAGATAAAGCCCACATTATCCCAAAATATCCATTTCCATCTAGGACACGTCTCTCACTCACAGCAGCGAGGTGTTGGGAATATAATGTTACCTTACTGCTAGACTCTCAAGTAATCCCGCAATGAAGGCGACGTGCAAACAGGCAGAAAAGTGGAAAGGTGAGAAGTGATATTCTTAGCTTCATTGATAATAAATCACGGCTTGCTTGGGCTTCATTTTTCATTGGAGAAAGTTTTAAAAAATAGCATTTTTGGTTTCTGTTGTATTTTTGTATTTCAGGTTATATTTTAACCACTTAGGGCCAGATTCACAAAGAGTTACGCCGGCGTATCAGTGGATACGCCAACGTAACTCCGAATCTAAGCCTGTCGTATGTCTAAATGTATTCTCAAACTGAGATACACTTAAACATGCCTAAGATACGGCGGCCTGCGCCGTCGTATCTTAGGGTGCAATATTTACATTGGCCGCTAGGTGGCGCGTCCATTGAGGTCGGCGTAGAATATGCTAATGAGTCGTTACGCCGATTCACGAACGTACGCTTGCCCGTCGCAGTAAAGACACGCCGTTTCCGTAAGCGATACGCAGCGTAAAGATAAACATGCCCCCTAGGTGGCGTATCTTATGTTAAGTATGGCCGTCGTTCCCGCGTCAAAATTTTTAAATTTAACGTTGTTTGCGTAACTTGTCCGTGAATAGGGCTGGACGTCAATTACGTTCAGGTCGAAACCAATGACGTCCTTGCGACGTCATTTAGCGCAATGCACGTCGGGAAATTTTAGGGACGGCCGCATGCGCATTAGGTTCGGCGCGGGAACGCGCCTAATTTAAATGCTCTACGCCCCCTACCCGGCTGATTTGAATTACGCGGGCTTGCGCCGGGGGATTTACGCTACGCCGCCGCAACTTTACAGGCAAGTGCTTTGTGAATCAAGCACTTGCCCTTAAAACTTGCGGCGGCATAACATAAATGAGATACGTTACGCCGCCACAGATCTACGTGAATCTGGCCCAATACCACTTTTCCACCGGGCCTATTTTGGCACTTCTCTCCTTCATGTAAAAATCAATTTTTTTTTGCTAGAAAATGAATCAGAACCCCCAAACATTATATATATTTTTTTAGCAGACACCCTAGGGAATAAAATGGTGGTCATTGCAACTTTTTTCTCGCACGGTATTTGCGCAATCATTTTTCAAACGCCTTTTTTGGGGGGAAAAAACGGTTTCATAAATTAAAAAATAACAGAACAGTAAAGTTGGCCCAATTTTTTTGTATAATGTGAAAGAGGATGTTACGCCGAGTAAATAGATACCTAACATGTCACGCTTTAAAATTGCGCACACTCATGGAATGGCGCCAAACTTCGGTACTTAAAAATCTCCATAGGAGACGCTTTAAAATTGTTTACAGGTTACTATTTTCGAGTTACAGAGGAGGTCTAGTGCTAGAATTGTTGCACACAGCGTTTACATATGTGGGCGGGACTTGCATGCGTGTTCGCTTCGGCGCACAAGCTACCGGGGACAGGGGCGTTTAAAAAAAAAAAAAATGTCATTTTATTTTTATTTTACTTTGTTTTTTAATTTTTACACTTTTATTTTTTTTTTTACGATACCTCACATATGGGGTTTGAACTGCGTTTACATATGTGGGTGGGACTTGCATGCGTGTTCGCTTCTGCGCGCTAGCTACCGGGGACAGGGTCGTTTAAAAAAAAAAATGTAATTTTATTTTTATTTTACTTCATTTTTTTATTTTTACACTTTTATTTATTTTTTTACGATACCTCGGATGTGGGGTTTGAACAGCGTTTACATATGTGGGCGGGACTTGCATGCGTGTTCGCTTCTGCGCGCTAGCTACCGGGGACAGGGGCGTTTAAAAAATATATATATATTTTATTTTTATTTTACTTCATTTTTTTTTTTTTTTACACTTTTATTCCTATTACAAGGAATGTAAACATCCCTTGTAATAGCGCCGCACCGACGTTCGGCTTCTTTCGGCTACTCGTGACGCGATAGATGTGACTGTCGGAAGACTGTCAATCAAGAAGGAACGCCCAGTCCCGAAGACCCATACCCGGAAGCGGCGGAGAAGATGCATCTCGAAAACGGTAAGTACAGCTTCGTTTTTAAAAAAACTAGCCGATTCCCCCTGACAAAATGAGCATCAATCTAATCTTAAATTTTTTTTTTAGGCTGAACTCCCGCTTTAATTAATTCGGATTTTCGGACGAATGCGTTTTTTAACTAAACAAAATAAATTTAAAAAAATGAAATTTGGAAGTAACTAAATAATAAATTTTTCTGACGAAAACGAAATTCCGAAACAAAATATTTCACTGTGCACATGTCTAAGGGCTCTCTCTCCCTCTGTAGGTACTCACTTATTTGTATCTACTGGCTGACTCTAGTCAGGGCTGGACTGAGACCAAAATTTGGCCCTGGACTTCATCCAGACCGGCCCACTTTAAGTTTGCAAGCAAGCACAAAAACAGTGTATAAACTATACTCAATTGTTCAAAAAAATAGCATAACATAAGGAGTCCTCAATCACCTATTTTATTATTTTACTCCTCTGTATTTTTCTCATCCTTCTCACATCACTGCATGAAGTGGAGGGCGAGCTGCGCAGCCGTTACTTTGACAGGCTGTCTCTGAAACTGGCCCACTAAGCCATCAGCCCACCGGGAAACTCCCTGTAGTCCCCAGGGGAGGGCTGGCAGCCTTAGGCCTGGGAGGCAAGTCCAGTCAAGTGGCCCATAGAGTGTGGAAAAGTGATGGATCGAGGAAAACAGTCTTTTTCATGATCACAAGAGTTCGCACAGAGGCTCCCCTTACAGAGTCCACACAGAGGCTCCCATTACATCAGAGTCTGCACAGAGGGCCCCCTTACATCAGAGTCCGCACAGAGGCCCCCTTTACATCAGAGTCCGCACAGAGCCTCCCCTTACATCAGAGTCCGCACAGAGCCTCCCCTTACATCAGAGTCTGCACAGAGCCTCCCCTTACATCAGAGTCTGCACAGAGCCTCCCCTTACATCAGAGTCTGCACAGAGCCTCCCCTTACATCAGAGTTTGCACAGAGGCCCCCCTTACATCAGAGTCTGCACAGAGGCCCCCTTTACATCAGAGTCCGCACAGAGGCCCCCCTTACATCAGAGTCTGCACAGATCCTCCCCATTTACATGAGAGTCTGCACAGACCCCATATACAACAGATCTGATGTAAGGGGTGTTCTGGGAAACTTGATTTAAGGGTGCATGCTGTGGACTATTGTGTAAAGAGGGTCTCTGCTCCCCTTTAACAAAGTCCACAGAGCACCCCTTTTATACACTGGGAGGCAGGAGAGACTAGAGAGGGTGAGCTTACCAGGATGGAGGCTGAGGCGCAGGCAGGCTGTCTGATGCTTTTTTGGGTTCAAACTTCCTGTCCAGTGCCCACACATGCCCGGGCAGTGTGGGCAGGGCAGACTCAGAAGGAGGAGGAGCAGATGAGCTCTATCTCTCCTCGTGTCTGTGCAGAGAGAAAAGGGGATGTCAGCGCTGAGACTGAGCTATGTGTGAGACAAAACATAGCTCAGCTCTGCAGCCATCTACCTCGGAGCTGAAACAGGCACGGCTGCACAGTGGGAGGTGAGCAGCAGCCGTGACCTGTGTTAACAGAGCTCCAGCAGGCATATTCCTGCTCTGCAAAAACAACATTTAGTAGTGGGGCCGGTGGCTGTGCATAGTGTCACCAGCCCGGGGGGAGATTTCCACCCTGCCCCCCCTGCCAGCCCTCCCCTGGTAGTCCCTATGGCCAGTACATGCCTGACTCTAGTAGAACTGCACCAGATTTTTGTAAAAGAAGGAAAAAAACAAGAATAGCGGTAAGGTTTTGGATATGAGAACTTCCTCTCTGATAATCTCCGGAGATTTCAGCTTGTTCACATGCCCCGTCTAGGAAGCACAAATCACGCTTTGTAGAAGAATTCAAGCTGCACATTTTAGAAGAAGAAAAAAAAAATATCTGATTCTCGGCTGGTCATTAAGGTGAGATTGTCTCTCGAGATTTGAAACTTATGACAAACTCCAAACTTGAAAATTAGGACAAGCTGAATCGATACATTTCCAAATCAAACACATCTCCGCGGGGACGGATGAAAAAAATCTTCAAGAATAGAAAACAGAGAAAGCTGACACAGACGCAATCTTCAGGGAATTGATATACAGACACAGATTTTACCCCAGAGATTTGGTCTTAGGAAGACGAAGAGCTAGACAATATCTGCCAGCGGTGTGAGGTTATTGTTTATATTGTGTTTTTGATATTAACTGCAGATCCGTAAATCCTTACAGGTCTAATGCTTAAAGGGTCAGTCCATCCAAACCTGTATTTCTTGTTGTTCTTGGGCACTGGTGGGTTGCAATAAGGAAAAGATTGTTATACGCATTTGGGATTCTGCGAACCACACTTCCTTTCCAGGAAAAAACATTCAAAAAAGAAGAGCAAATCTTTTTTAACCAATTGTGCTGGGGTAGTGGCTATTATTCATCCAGTTGTGGTTTTAAATATTGCAGATTATTAGGAGGGGTGGACTGGAGCAGTACTGCCTGTTAAACTCGCCAATTTAAAGGTGTTCCAGCATCATCAGCAGAAGTGATCCAGGATCAATAGATTACAGAATAAAGGGAGTAGGGTTTGATTACACTGTCCTTCAGTGTCGATATAGACTTTCAGGACCAGATTCACGAAAAATTACGGCGGAGTATCTGCGTACTTTCAAATTTGCTGTGTCGTATCTTAATTTGCAATTCACAAACAAGATACGACAGCATTTGGCTAAGATCCGACAGGCGTACGGCTTCGTACACCTTCGGATCTTAGGATGCAATACTTCGGCGGCCGCTGGGTGGAGATCGCGTTGTTTTCCGCGTTGGGTATGCTAATTAGCTGTTTACGGCGATCCACGAAGGTACGCGCGTTCGACGTATTCTCTTACGTCGGCGCTAGTCGGCTTTTCGCGTCGCAAAGTTACGGCTGCTATTTAGGTGGTGTAACAATAGACAGCCCATGTTAAAGTATGGCCGTCGTTCCCGCGTCGAATTTCAATTTTTTTTGCGTAAGTCGTCCGGGAATACGAAAGTACATTACGCACGTCGCCATTCAAAAAATTAGGTCGGGGCAACGTCATTTTGCGCGAATCGCGGCGGGAAATTTCAAAATGGAGCATGGACAGTACGTTCGGCGCGGGAACGCGCCTAATTTAAATGGTCCCCGCCCCATTTGAATTAGGCGGGCTTGCGCCGGACGGCTTTACGCTACGCCACCGCAAGTTTACACGCAAGTGCTTTGTGAATCAAGCACTTACGATGAAAACTTGTGGCGGAGTAACGTAAAGGGGATACGTTACGCCAAAGCGCAAGTACATGAATCTGGCCCTGAGTGTCTTATTTTTCAATTTTTATTTTAGCGCTACAATTTTTTGTATAAAGGGAGTGGGGTGGACTATAGCAGTACCGCCTGTCAAATTGTTCCAGCATCATCAGCAGAAGTGATCTAGGATCAATAGATTGCAGATTAATGGGAGTGGGGTGGACTGCACCAGTATCACTTGTCAAATTGTTCCAGCATCATCAGCAGAAGTGATCCAGGATCAATAGATTGCAGATTAATGAGAGTGGGGTGGGCTGGAGCAGTACCACCTGTCAAACTCGCCCATTCAAGTCAATGGGGCCAGGGACCACCACAAGCAAAACGCACAATTGAAAATTGCCATTCAGGAAGAAAAAACAAACAAAAAGAAAGAGGGGTGGACTGGAGCAGTACAGCTTGTCTAATTGTTCCAGGATCATCAGCAGAAGTGATCCAGGATCAATAGATTGCAGAATAATGGAAGTGGCATTGACTGGAGCAGTACCATATGTCAAACTCGCCAATTCAAGTGTGTTCCAGCATCATCAGCAGAAGTGATCTAGGATCAATAGATTGCAGAATAAAGGGAGTGGGGTGGACTGGAGCAGTACCGCTTGTCAAATTGTTCCAGCATCATCAGCAGAAGTGATCCAGGATCAATAGATTGCAGAACAATGGAAGTGGCATGGACTGGAGCAGTACCATCTGTTAAACTCGCCAATACAAGGGTGTTCCAGCATCATCCGCAGAAGTGATCCAGGATCAATAGATTACAGAATAAAGGGAGTGGGGTGGACTGGAGCAGTACTGCCTGTGAAATTGTTCCAGCTTTATCAGCAGAAGTGATCCAGGATCAATAGATTGCAGATCACTTCTGCTGATGATGCTGGAACACCCTTGAATGGGCGAGTTTGACATATGGTACTGCTCCAGTCCATGCCACTTCCATTATTCTGCAATCTATTGATCCTGGATCACTTCTGCTGATGATGCTGGAACAATTTGACATATGGTACTGCTCCAGTCCACCCCACTCCCTTTATTCTGTAATCTATTGATCCTAGATCACTTCTGCTGATGATGCTGGAACACTCTTGAATTGGCGAGTTTGACAGATGGTACTGCTCCAGTCCATATCACTTATGTTGATGATGCTGGAACACCCTTGAATGGAGCAGTACCATCTGTCAAACTCGCCCATTCAAGGGTGTTCCAGCATCATCAGCAGAAGTGATCCAGGATCAATAGATTGCAGATTAATGAGAGTGGGGTGGACTGCACCAGTATCACCTGTCAAATTGTTCCAGCATCATCAGCAGAAGTGATCCAGGATCAATAGATTGCAGATTAATGAGAGTGGGGTGGACTGGAGCAGTACCGCCTGTCAAACTCGCCCATTCAAGTCAGTGGGGCCAGGGACCACCACAATTGAAAATTGCTATTCGGGAAGAAAAAACAAACAAAAAGAAAGAGAGGTGGACTGGAGCAGTACAGCTTGTCTAATTGTTCCAGCATCATCAGCAGAAGTGATCCAGGATCAATAGATTGCAGAATAATGGAAGTGGTATGAACTGAAGCAGTACCATCTGTCAAACTCGCCAATTCAAGGGTGTTTCAGCATCATCAGCAGAAGTGATCCAGAATTAAAAGATTGCAGAATAATGGAAGTGGCATGGACTGGAGCAGTACCATCTGTCAAACTCACCCATTTAAGGGTGTTCCAGCATCATCAGCAGAAGTGATCCAGGATCAATAGATTGCAGAATAATGGGAGTGGGGTGGACTGGACCAGTACCGCCTGTCAAATTGTTCCAGCATCATCAGCAGAAGTGATCCAGGATCAATAGATTGCAGCATAATGGAAGTGGCATGGACTGGAGCAGTACCATCTGTCAAACTCGCCAATTCAAGTGTGTTCCAGCATCATCAGCAGAAGTGATCTAGGATCAATAGATTGCAGAATAAAGGGAGTGGGGTGGACTGGAGCAGTACCGCCTGTCAAATTGTTCCAGCATCATCAGCAGAAGTGATCCAGGACCAGGATCAATAGATTGCAGAACAATGGAAGTGGCATGGACTGGAGCAGTGCCATCTGTCAAACTCGCCAATTAAAGGGTGTTCCAGCATCATCAGCAGAAGTGATCCAGGATCAATAGATTGCAGATCACTTCTGCTGATGATGCTGGAACACCCTTGAATGGGCGAGTTTGACATATGGTACTGCTCCAGCCCATGCCACTTCCATTATTCTGCAATCTATTGATCCTGGATCACTTCTGCTGATGATGCTGGAACAATTGGACAGGCGGTACTGCTCCAGGCCACCCCACTCCCTTTATTCTGCAATCTATTGATCCTAGATCACTTCTGCTGATAATGCTGGAACACCCTTGAACGGAGCAGTACCATCTGTCAAACTCGCCCATTCAAGGGTGTTCCAGCATCATCAGCAGAAGTGACCCAGGATCAATAGATTGCAGATTAATGGGAGTGGGGTGGACTGCACCAGTATCACCTGTCAAATTGTTCCAGTATCATCAGCAGAAGTGATCCAGGATCAATAGATTGCAGATTAATGGTAGTGGGGTGGACTGGAGCAGCACCGCTGCAAACTCGCCCATTCAAGTCAGTGGGGCCAGGGACCACCACAAGCAAAAGCACAATTGAAAATTGCCATTCGGGAAGAAAAAAAAACGAAAAGAAAGAACCACCCCCACAAAAAAAGCAAAAAAAAAAACAAGCATCCGAGAGGTACAGTAGCAGGATCACCATGCCAGTGGCTGCTTTGCTGAACTCTGAAAAACAATCCACTGTTGATTTATTTTAAGAAAAATTAACAAGTATGAACTTAGCCTACCACATTTCCTGCTCTAAGATGACAACACTCAGTAGCTACATGGTATCTAAACAGGAGCAGTGTTTTCACCCTAAGGCAGGAAGTTGTGAAGTTAAGACCCCTTTCACACTGAAGCGTTTTTACAGAGTTTTAGTGTTAAAAATAGCGCTCTTAAAACGCTCATAAAACGCTCTCCATGCATCTCAATGGACCCTTTCACACTGAGTCCTGCAAGCAGCATCTTTGGAGCAGCTTTTGAGCGTTGAAAAAAAACGCTCCAAAAACGCCCCTCTCCATTGAAATGAAGTGAAAAGCGCTGTAAAAACGCCTTACCCTTTCACACCGAGGCACTGCAAAAACGCTCTAAAACTTTAGGGTCTTAGCGGTGCTTTACCAGCACATTGGGATTGCAGATGAGGCTTTTCTGTAATAACGCTGTAATAATGCTCGAAAAACGCTTGAATAACGCTGTAATAACACACGAAAAACGCTTGAATAACGCTCGAAAAACGCCCCAGTGTGAAAGGGGCCTTAGTGTTAGAGTTCACTTACATTTTAAGATTATATTAAACCCTTAGTTTAGCATATTGAGTATAATAAAATAAACATTCCCTAGTAAACTATGTGTTACATTTCTTACCCCAGCACTTGCAGTTTACAACTTTCAATGTTGGCTCCTGCTCTCTCAGTGCTGCTCCAGAATGAATCGGCCGCCGCCGGATGTAGAGGATAGAGATTTCCAGTGACTAGATGGTCACCAGTCATCTCTATGGCCGCCGGAGGCCTAGGCGCGATGTTATGATGTCACGCCCGGTACCCGGAAGTAAACAAAGCCGCAATCACGGCTGAAAGCATGAGATCTGTGATTATTTTTTCACAAACTCATGCTTTCCAGCCTGGAGGACAGATGTGGGGTCTTATTGACCCCACATCTCTCCATAAAGAGGACCTGTCACACACTATTCCTATTACAAGGGATGTTTACATTCCTTGAAATAGGAATAAAAGTGATAAAAAAATGTAAACAAAAGGTGTAAAAAATAAATAAATAAGTAAAATAAAAAAAATAAACCCAGTACCTGTACCCAGTAGCTCGCACCTAGTAGAACACACACATAAGTCCCGTACACATATGTTAACGCTGTTCAAACCACACATGTGAGGTATCGCCGTGTGCGTGTGAGTGAGAGCAATAATTCTAGCACCTCCTCCTCTGTAACTCTAAACTGGTAACCCGTAAAAAAAATGTAAGCGTTGCCTATGGAGATTTTTAAGTACCGAAGTTTGGCGCCATTCCATGAGTGCGCGGAATTTTAAAGCGTGACAAGTTAGCTATCTATTTACTTGGCGTAACTTCATCTTTCACATTATACAAAAAAATGGGCTAACTTTACTGTTTTGTTATTTTTTTATTCATGAAGCCGTATTTTTTTCCAAAATAAGGCGTTTGAAAAATGATTGCGCAAATACCGTGTGAGATAAAAAGTTGCAATGACCGCCACTTTATTCCCTAAGGCGTCTGCTAAAAAAATATATATATATATAATGTTTTTGGGGGTTCTGAGTAATTTTCTAGCAAAAAAAATATGACTTTTACAAGAGAAGTTCCAGAATAGGCGCAGTATGGAAATGGTAAAGGAATAGTAATGGTAAAAAAAAAGTACTTGTGGGTTTATCTAATAATTTTTTTATACAATTCTCCATTAGCGGGGCATGGCAGGGGGAGTGTCCTATGCCTACATACTTTTGCTAATAGGTGTTCTTCCCTCCCATCTCAGAAAGTTGGGAGGTATGGCTATTGGCTATGCTCCATAGGATACTACAAAAGAAAGGAGTTACCCTAAAACAAGAAACCTGGGACAGCGGTCATGGCACCAGCTAAAACTAAAACATAGGAAAGGATTATAGATAAAGAAGCTGCATGCTCAGTAAGCAATTAAAACAGCTGTTGAAAGTACAAAAAAAAATGAATATCGCTTTAACCACTTAAGGACCCCTTCATGCCGATTTACGTCGGCAGAATGGCACGGCTGGGCACATCAACGTATATGTACGTTGCCCTTTAAGCCCAGCCATGGGGTCCGAAGCTCTGTGACCGTGGCCGCGGGACTCGCAAACCTGATTGCCGCTGTCCCACGATCGGTCCCCGGAGCTGAAGAACGGGGAGAGCTGTGTGTAAATACGGCTTCCCCGTTCTTCACTGTGGCGCCGTGATCGATCGTGTGTTCCCTTATATAGGGAATCACAATCGATGACGTCACACCTACAGCCACACCCCCCTACAGTTGTAAACACACATGAGGTCACACATAACCCCATCAGCGCCCCCTTGTGGTTAACTCCCAAACTGCAATTGTCATTTTCACAGTAAACAATGCATTTTAAATGCATTTTTTGCTGTGAAAATGACAATGGTCCCAAAAATGTCCGAAGTGTCCGTCATAATGGCTCAGTCATGAAAAAAATTGCTGATCGCCACCATTAGTAGTAAAAAATTTTTTTTAGAAAAATGCAATAAAACTATCCCCTATTTTGTAAACGCTACAAATTTTGCGCAAACCAACCGATAAACGCTTATTGCGATTTTTTTTTCCGAAAATAGGTAGAAGAATACGTATCGGCCTAAACTGAGAATTTTTTTTTTATATATATTTTTGGGGGATATTTATTATAGCAAAAAATAAAAAATATTGAATATTCAAAATTGTCGCTCTATTTTTGTTTATAGCGCAAAAAATAAAAACCGCAGAGGTGATCAAATACCACCAAAAGAAAGCTCTATTTGTGGGAAAAAAAGGACACCAATTTTGTTTAGGAGCCACGTCGCACGACCGCGCAATTGTTAAAGCGACGCAGTGCCGAATCAAAAAAAACTGGCCAGGTACTTTAGCGGCCTAAAGGTCCGGGTCTTAAGTGGTTAAACAATAACTGAATCCTCATTACAGTTTCTCTTTACCTATAAAAGTTATTTAAACAGCCTCTTTCTTTATCTGACCTCCATTTTTGCTGCGATAAATAAAATGAAACAAAAGGTGTAAGATTAACCCCCTGATGTTGCAGCATTCCCAATTAAAATGATTTATGAGCTATAACAAAACAACATGAATTAAGGCTATCTCTTCACTAACTTGCCGTCATTTGAAGGCCCAGCAATTAGTAAAGGAACGCTCGTTCCGAGAGGACCTCCCCGGTCACCATATCCCCATGCTCTTCTTGCCTGGAAAAGTGGTAAACATGACATTTTTATCTTGTGGGAAAGGTTAGCAGTCAAAAAGATTAATGTTTTCTCGATTAGCCAAATCATTGTAATGTAATCTGCGTTCTAACAGATGGACAATTGCGCCCAATAAATAAAGATATTAGTGTAAATACCACTGAGCTAATTGACGCCGGCTTTGCTGGCCAGAAAAAAAAAAGAAGGGAAAACAAGATACAGTTGTGATGTTGACAGCTGTGAATATGACTGAATACATTCCTGGCTCAGTGACAAAGAGCACCTGCGCTGCTACCGGAGTCTCATTTATATTCTTCATTAGGGAAGCTCGATCAGTGGGAAGCCTGGATGGATTCAGGGTAAATGGAGGACTAGCTGGATGTTAAATGGTTAACGCTGAATTCCAGGCAGCTATAAAATATGGCAAGGATCAGGGGTCAAGTCCTGGGGAAAAAAGTGTGGGAACTCCCACCCAAGATCCACTACCCCACCAAAAATTATACGCTCATATGCATAATTTGCGCAAAATTTATCGCGGGATTTAGAAAGAAGCAAGTTCTTTCTAAATCCTGCGATAACTGGCAGACCTCCGCAATGTCTCCTGGGAACAATGACAAAAGCTCCCAGGAGACATTGCGGCATCGAGGAAGTGACGGAATACCCGCACACTACCTGATAAATCCATATACAGGAAGCGGCCAGTAACATAAAGGATTACTAAGGTTCGCCTGCCCCTGACAGTGATTCGAGCTGGGCATCTCCGCTTAGTGAAGGATTGGCTCGGGCGGCTCGGCTGCTCAAGTCCTGCAAAGGGAACTGCGTTCCTGCTGTGAAAAAAGTGCAGGAACTCCGTTCCCACGCGTTCCCGCAGGACTTGCGCCCTGGCAAGGATTGTATAAATTCAGCCTTGGTATCAGCCTCTTGCAGGTCATTTCTTTGACCATAGACGCGCTGCTTGGAGGGTTCTGGTGCCACCCTATAATATGGGAAGCAAACTGATATGTGGTTCCTTGGCGTGACCCTGCAGTGTATGGCTCATGTAAATCAATTCACTAATCTCTAAATCAAGCAATTAATGAAGATTTAAGACTACTAGGTGGCTGTGAGAAATACCCCCACCCCAAACTCGCTCATCCATGTCCTTATGGACCTTGCTTTGTGCACTGGGAGCTCCCGGGAGATGCACATATGGTGACATACGGTGACCCTTCCACACCAGTACTGTCCAGGTTGAACCCATAATGGCATGTAAGGCCTCGTACACACGACCGAGTTTCTCGGCAAAAACCAGCAAGAAACTTGCTGGTATTTTTTTTTTGCCGAGGAAACCAGTCGTGTGTACACTTTTCGACGAGGAAACTGTCGAGGATCTCGTCAAGCCAAAAAGAAAGCATGTCTTCTTTTTCCTCAACGGCAATGGGGAAATTTGGCTCGCCGAGATCCTCAACAGCCTAACAAGGAACTCGACGAGCAAAACTATGTGTTTTGCCCGTCGAGTTTCTCGGTCGTGTGTACGAGGCTTAAGTCTTTTTAATAAGACTATTGATTTTTCTATAATTTTTATGAGATGTTTTTCCATCTAGACCATTACAGATACCCTTTTTTACTTTTATCTTATATACATATTTTTCTTTATAGACTATGCAGCATCCGCTACTGATGAGTTGGATTTATCGACCAAACGCGTTGAGCTTTACAGGATGCAGGCTTCACCCTATACATGGCATTACCATATCTCATTTACATCTACTTGGTTACCCTACCATACCCACCTATATTGCCTATGTGGTTTTTGACATGGTATCTACTGCCCTTTATGGTCCTATCTTTTGTGAATTTATATTTTATCGTGGTATGTTCAGGATTTTTTCCTTTATTTACTTACTTGTTGTCATGTGTCTTCATTGCCCATGTTAATAAACGTGTCTATTACTTTTTACAATTGTGTTATTAACTGCCTCATTTTATAGTCCCAAACCTTTTATTTTATTATCCAGATTAGGTATTGGGGTGCATCTCCCCTTATACACCTCATGTAAAGTCCCAATAAATTGGTTATACATGTCCCCCTTTCTTGCATCTATAATATGGGAAGCAAACTTTTTGTTGTCTTGACCCTGCAGTGTATGGCTCATGTAAATCAATTCACTAATCTCTAAATCAAGCAATGTTAATGAAGATTTAAGACTACTAGGTGGCTGTGAGAAATACTCCCAAAGAAATAACCCCTGTGAGAAATACCCCCAAAGAAATACCAACACCCCTAATTCGCTCATCCATGTCTTTATGGACCTTGCTTTGTGCACTGGTCCAAATCAACCTCGCTTTGTGCACTGCTGTGCAGTCATGTTGGAACAGGAAGGGGCCATCCCCAAACTGTTCCCACAAAGTTGGGAGCATGAAATTGTCCAAAATGTCTTGGAATGCTGAAGCCTTAAGAGTCATGACTTCAACCTGATAGAACACTTTTTGGATGAATTAGAGGGGAGATTGCGAGTCAGGTCTTCTCGTCCAATATCAGTGCCTGACCTCACAAATGCGCTTTTGAATGGTCAAAATTCCCATAGACACACTCCTAAACCTTGTGGACATCCTTCCCAGGAGAGTTGAGGCTGTTATAGCTTCAAAAGGTGGGCCAACTCAATATTGAACCCTACGGACAAAGACTGGGATGCCATTAAAGTTCATGTGCGTGTAAAGGCAGGTTTGACAATATAGTGTATCTTAGTCCTGCACTTTCTTAATAGGTGTTCTGTATGTGAAAGTCAGCAAGAAGGAGGTTCCAGAATCCTCAGCAGGTGTGATCCAGGATCCCCAGATCGTTTCAGATTAATGGGAGTGGGGTGGAACAGTAAAGCAATGGCTGGATGAAAAACTAATTTACTCAAAAGGTAGACTGTACTCTTTGTTAGTGTGTGGGGCAGGTCAGGGCTACAGGGTGTTTATTATGTCCTAATGTTTCTGTCCTCGTTGGGTGCCAAGCAACCCCTCTTTTGGGTTACGCTAGGCACCTTGTACAGGGTCACTTTACTACACATGGGTTACCTTTGCTTTGTGGCGTTTTCATCAATGCTCTAGGACAAAGCTGAGGCTGCCACAGGGGGATACTTGACCTTAAGGCGCTACCCTTATAGATGAGCATACACCATGTATATTCGCACTGCAACTGTTCTCCAGTTAACTCTCGGATTCCTGTGTCAATGTACACCTTCTCTGTAATCTGCATTTATGAGGGACATGATGAGCCCTGTCCACATCCACCTGTACAGCATTTTCCAATACCACTCCCCAGTATTGGAGTGGGCCTCACCATGTACTCTGCATGGGTTCCACACATGCACTTAAGTAAACTCCTGAACCTCCGTACCTCTGTACAGGATGGGAACCTCTGCAGCGCCAATCTGCTCCTGTTGCTCGAGGGGACAGCCCACTGGTGGAAGAAGTGCCGACAACATATGCCTTGCTGCTAGAGGTAGCTTCACCCATAAGAGGTACAAGCTATCGATAGGCTGCTGTAAGCTTATCAACTGATGATGTCATTGGTTGTTAGGACACTAGCTAATAGAAGGTTGTAGTGGTGCACAATGAAAACCTATGGCTTTGTGTAACTAAAAGGCAGGCTTGATCCACCTGCTGGCTTGTATACAATGTTGGCCAATTTTCAAGGCATTTTGCCAAGGCACCCCTGATGAAATCTGAAGGCACCCCAGGGTGCCTGGGCATGCTGGTTGAAAAAGGCTGCCCTAGGTGACCACTTGTGTCATTACATTACTTTATTCCACACCGATGCCTTCATATCCCAATGTGTTAAGACCTATTCAGTGAACTGTGTGTGTCGGCTACTTGCAAAACACCAATTTTTAGTAACTTCAGACCAGACAAGGGCAATGTTTCAATACTTTTACTTTAGAAAAGTGCAAAATAAACATTCCAAACACCCACATACAAGAACGGGATTTTGCCAACATTCCTACACCAAAAAACACTGCTCTGTGCTGCCCCTGCATACCTTCAATTATAAATCCTTTAGAGGCACTCTCATGCAGATGCAAGTCCTTCAGAGGCATACTCCAATGCTGGTGTCTTTTGGGCAAACCCCAGGTTCAAATGACTTTTCATCCTGGTGGTGAAAAGTGACAACACTATGCTTTCTCTCCCTTATGGGCATCTATCTCAGCTCTCTCGTAGGATCTCCACGGGGGAAGGGTGGAACCCCAAACTCTGTTCTTCTTTTCTTTTCTTTTCTTTTCTTTTCTGTACCAGACGACTGTCCCTTATATATCATAGGATCAGTGTGCTAGACCCAGAGAAGAAATCTGCCAAAAACCCAAAAACTGGGAAAGGCGTTAACTCCTACTCTCCCAGCTCAGGCAGCACCTAACTGGATATAGTGAGTAGCACAGTGGTGTAGTGAGTAGCACTTTCGCCTAGCAGCAAAAGGGTCGTTGGTTCGAATCCCGACCACGACACCATCTGCCTGGAGTTTGCATGTTCTCCCTGTGTCTGCCTGGGTTTCCTCCGAGTACTCCGGTTTCCTCCCACACTCGAAAGACATGCTGGTAGGTAAATTGGATCTTGTCCAAATTGGCCCAGTATATATATGTATATCCATGTGTATGACTGTGTGTCCCAAGCGTGTCGAGATCCTACGGGGTAAAATGACCGCACAAGCCAAGCAGACACTGGCTGGGAAAAGCGCCTAGAGGCGATTCAGTGTGCATGTGTAGCGCTATACAAGTCATTCATTCATTCAACCTGCTTACATACGTCTCAAGGTTTAATTTTCAGTGTTAAAGTCCAACTCTGAGCTCAGCTCCCACTCACTAATCACCTCCTCTAGAGAGGTCGATCAAATACCACCAAAAGAAAGCTCTCTTTGTGGGAAAAAGAGGACACTAATTTTATTTGGGTAAATCCTCGCAATTGTCAGTTAAAGTAACGCAAAAAGCGGGAGCTGCAGTGGCTCAACGCGATTGGCACTGCGCTGACAAGCCATTCACCTCTGCAGCTAGGGGTTCGGATCCCAGTCTTGGCTGCATGTGAATTGAGTTTGGTGGTCTCAGCCCGGCTCCCGGTGGGTGTGCTATGCGAGGTAAGCCTGCGCTTAGTACGCCCACCCCCCTCCCACAAAAACCACCACACTTACACGCACTCGAAATTGGGTTAACATGCACGCACTTTGACCATGCGGTCTCTAAAAAAGAGAGGCGAAGGACTAACAGGGCTGGTTGAGCGGGCTAGATCCTCTCACTCCCTTATAGGGAGTCCCTCTGCCCCGTTGGGCTTCAAAGCGGAGCAGGTAGGGCGGGCTGTGTGGGAGGACCCCCTCACGCACCCGCCATTGCCGCCCGGGGCATGGAGAAAGGTGGCAGATTGCCTCTGGGGAGGCCTGCCTACTCCCAACTCCTGCAGTCCGGCTCCTCTCTCGAGTACACGCACAAAATACACTTTAAAAAAAAAATAAAAAAAATAAAACAAAAAAAGTAACACAAAAAACAGACTGGTCAAGAATGGAGTAAATCTTCTGGGGGTCAAGCGGTTAATTGGCTCACACAATGCAAAAATTGCCATACCTGGAATTCAGTTTTCATTTGAAAGACCCGATAAGAATTCATTGAAGAAAGGTTTATTTTGAATACCTTCCAGGGCAAGGCATTTATACAATTTAATTGCTCAAATAAAACTTTGTTGAAGAATGCCAAATTAAATTCTATAAAAAGGTAAACCTTTCAGCTCCCACGTTTGACAATAAATGTTTTGATTGTTTATTCAGATAGAGTAAAATCATGAAATGGAAATCTTGCAAAGCATGAAAAGAATTTAACATTTTTTTTTTCACTCATCAGATTTGAATGTTGTTTGCCCAGTCCAATGAATTATTTAACATAAGCACTTCTAGGTTCCAATTTTACGCTAATCAAACTTGTCAACAGAAAAGTTTTCTATGGCAGAAGGACCCATATAAAAAAGCCGAATATAGACAAACAGCAAGTCTGAGGAATCAATAGCAAAGAGACTACAAATGTATTCCAAAATTTGAAAGTCAATAGCACAAAAGCACAGCACACACACACGAATAGCAAATGTTAACGTGTTTTCTGTCACTTATTAGCTGTGTATTGAAATCATTATACGCTGGAAGCTTGTTGTATGCACCTTTATGGAGAAATACATTACATGCCTTTTATCATAGAACAGGAAGAGAACACAAACAAGTGCATGTTACATAATAAGGATGGTACTTCCTCTGATTACCTTACCATAGATAACACACTATTATACTACAGCGCCACCTGCTGGATAGATAGGTATAATGCATATAAACAGTCACAGTATATAAGCAGATTGCTGTTGTTCTTCCAACGCCCCTTCTCAACAGCATGTGCTTTGTCATATTACATTCAGCTTCTTCTAGTTATAACCATGACGTTCTTTCAACAGAGGCTTGGTGAGCACATCGGCAGTCATCTTCTCCATGACGGGCAGTATTGAATGTCAATAACACCTTGCTTATGATTGTCCCTCAGTAGGTGATACTTGACGTCAACGTGTTTGGCATCTGAATTGTTCCTTTGAGGTACTGGGGCAGACCAGAGAGACATGGCACTGAGGCACACCAGAGAGACATGGCACTGGGGCAGACCAGAAGGACTTTGACTTTTTTTACTTCTGCAAATTCTGCTCTCCGTCTTCCTATGTACAAGCCTCCCTCCTCCTCTGCCTTCTCTCTCTCTAGAACCAGGTCTCTTCCCCATTCTCTTGCCATCTCCTCTGCAACCCCCATCCACCCTCCTCTCTCCCTCTCCTATTCTACCCACTCTCATCATCAGGAGCCCCTGTGTGCGGCTCCATGCTTGCATGTCCCCACTCCCCCCTTTCTTTCGGTCGGGCAGTGAGGAGAGGAGCTGAAGCACAGTGGGAGGGAGTACAATCCAGCGCCGAGATACACACACCTGCATAGCCCTTGACACCATAGCACAGCGGACACTGACACCGCACAGCACAGCACACACTGACACTGCACATCACAGCACACACTGACACTGCACAGCACACTGCCGCTCTCTTGTCAGGGCAACTCTCGGTGAGCGCTGCACTGCCTACCTGGGACACCCGGAGTGGTGATTATCGCAGTCCTCCAGCTCACTCATTTCTTCCTGCTCTCTGCTCTCCAGCTACATTGGTCGGGGTGGGAGGCCAGGCTCAGAGAAGTCATACTGTCAGGTCCAATGGCTTGACGAGAATTGTAAGGAGAGCACCTGTGTACTGCTCTGCCTGTGTGCGGCTCACCAGACTACTTTTCCCACTCAGGCACCTTTCCGCTTCTTTTATAAAAAAAATATATAAAAAAAGGGGGGTTGTCATCCGGGGCCCTGGGAATCTCCGGGCCCCTGGGGACCTCCGGACCCCTAAAAAAAAAATGGGTCCTTTAATAAAAAATAAAATAAAAATATATTAAAATATATATATATTTTTTTATAAAAAATAAATAAAAAAAAGGGGGGGTTGCCATCCGGGGCCCTGGGGGCCTCCGGGCCCCTGGGGACCTCTGGACCTCTAAAAAAAATGGCCCTTTTAATAAAAAATTAAATAAAAATATATTTAAAAAAATATATTTTCTTTATAAAAGAAAAAGGGGTGTTGCCATCTGGGGCCCTGGGGACCTCCGGGCCCCTTACAGGTGTACTGCCTGTACCCCCTGATGGTGGCCCTGAATGTAAGCCGTTACAGCGGGTTTTACCGCTCAGTGATCCCGCAGCTCTCCTCTAACTCCATGCACTCTTCCACCGGGAGAATGGCTCCTGATCAACCGTCTGGGGTGCTCACCCCCCTTTTTTTTTTTTTACAGAAAATATCCAGGAGCACCCAAACCCGAACTTGATCTCAAGTAGTTACAGAAGCATTTTTGGGTACTATGTAGCATTGAAAGGTGCCTCATATGCAGGGCCGTTTGAAGGAATTTGGGGCCCCCAAGCAAAATGGACATAGAGGCCCCCCAACCCCCCCCCCCCGCACACATGCAAAACCCCCCTATGTTCTTTTTACTCCCTCCTAGGCCCCCTCCCTACCTATGTTCTTTTTACGCCCCCTCCTGCCCCCCCTCCCTACCGGGTCCGTACCACGTGGCAGGAGATTCAGTTTCCTGTTCCCAGCCGGACTGAAAGGAAGTGAGCACTCAGTGTGCACTTCCTGCCAGTCCGGCCTGGAACAGGAAACTGAATCTCCTGTACCGCGTGGTACCCGGCCGGAGTCCAGACTGATAGGAGGAAGGAAGAGGAGCTCGGCCACGCAACAGAGAAGGGGAAGTGACGACTTAAGGCAGCAGTGCTGCAGGCTCTCTATAGAGCGCTCAGGCGGCTGCAGCATATAGGAAGCGCGGCAAGGACTCTGCTTGCTTGGGGCCCCAGGCCAATTCGGGGCCCCAAGCAATTGCTTGGTTTGCCTGCCTTGTAGCGACGGGCCTGCTGATATGTGACTGGGAGGAGGCACTTTGCTAGGTATAATCTCATAACAGATTTGCTATAAACTTCATTTGGATGTCCTTACTGGTAAGATGAATTGTTCAACTCTACAATTGAGGGGTTTAGACTTTTACCATTCAATCCCTGTAGTATACATCTACCAGGATATCTAGATTTATAGAACAGAGTTTAGAAATCTCAGATAAACACTGCACCACTTTGGAGTTTTCACAGTTGAGCACAGACATTAATAACTCGATCTGGCAAGCTACGAAATAATTTGTTCCTAAAGACTGCAAGAGCTCCCCCGATAGCAAGTACTGTCAAATTTGGAGAAAGTCTGAACAACGAAGCTGAATTCATTCCTGATTTGAAATCTTTTAAAGGGGAGCTTGGCTTGACTCTTTTTAATAAATGTATTGTGTTTATGACTAAAATATACAATGTATTTTTTATTTCTTTTTTTAGTCATGGAATTATGAAATCTTGCACATAAATATTCATGACTGAGAGCCAGCAGGTGGCAGGTCTTTTGAGATGGGTTTACATTCCCATCCGAGTTTACGGGAATGCGGAACGTGCTTCAAGCAGACCAACTGCATCTGTCATTGAATTCAGAATGATCTCAGTAGCGTCTTAAATTGATGTCAAAGTGATATTATCAACACAAGCCGCATATGGACACAGACCCTAGCTGTTATGTTGGAAGAGACATGAGTAGTAAGTGTGATCGCATTGCCCATACTGCTAAATGGGCTATACATGGGCTGCTAACCAGGGCTGTCTTAATGAGAGGGCACACCTGGGCACTGCCCAGGGGCCCTAGCTGCATGGGGGGCCCCTGCACTTTCCCCAAAGCAGCTGGTCCTTGAGCCCATGCTGCCCCGTAATTGGGGGTCCCATAATGGCACTGAGAGTGATAGATTCACAGGGGAGACAGCAGGGGTGTATTTAGGTTTTGTGCTGCCCTAGGCCTGACGAAACTCGCACACCCCCTACTTTATATATGACGCACCCCTTCCTGTCAAGACTACGCCCCTTCCTTTTTAAGACCCGCCCTGTCATTTTCATGGGAGGAGGACAGAGGGACGCAGGGGGATGAGGACAAAGGGACACGATGGGATGAGGACAGGGGGACAGGGTGAGATGAGGACAGGGGGACAGGGTGGGATGAGGACAGGAGGACAAGGTGGGATGAGGACAGGGGGACAGGGTGGGATGAGGACAGGGGGACAGGGTGGGATGAGGACAGGGGGACAGGATGGGATGAGGAAGACAGGGGGACAGGATGGGATGAGGAAGACAGGGGGACAGGATGGGATGAGGACAGAGTGACAGGGTGGGATGAGGACAGAGGGACAGGATGGGATGAGGACAGAGGTATAGGATGGAATGAGGACAGAGGGACAGGATGGGATGAGGACAGAGGGATAGGATGGGATGAGGACAGAGGGACAGGATGGGATGAGGACAGAGGGAAAGGATGGGATGAGGACAGGGGGACAGGATGGGATGAGGACAGGGGGACAGGCTTTTTTTGCCACCCCCTGCAAAGTGCCGCCCTAGGCCTGGGCCTTGTCGGCCTAGGCCATAATACAGCACTGGGAGGCAGTCTGCCTCCTACCTACTTGATGTCTGTTTACCTGCGCTGTCATCATTGTAGGGGTCCCAGAGCATTACTTTGCCCAGGGGCCCATGATGCTATTAATACGGCCCTGCTGCTAACAAACCAGCAGATATTACTTGGGTTTCTAACTAGAAAGAACAGCAGACTTTGAAAACAGAGCATCGAGGATGCTTGTTAGTAAAATAAATATTTTATACAAATATTTCATAAAAAAATTATCAAAAACCTCAATACTTTTCCACTTAAAGGGGTTGTAAGGGTACAATTTTTACCTTAGTGCAGTCCTCCTTCACTTACCTCATCCGTCCATTTTGTATTTAAATGTCCTTATTTCTTCTGAGAAATCCTCACTACCTGTTCTTCTGTCTATAACTCCACACAGTAATGTGAGGCTTTCTCCCTGGTGTGGAGTGTCGTGCTCGCCCCCTCCCTTGGACTACAGGAGAGTCAGGACACTCTCTACATTGCAGAGAAAGGAGCTGTGTGTTAGTGGGCGTCCTGACTCTCCTGTAGTCCAAGGGAAGGGGTGAGCACGACACTCCACACCGGGGAGAAAGCCTCGCATTACTGTGTGGAGTTACAGACAGAAGAACAGGAAGTGAGGATTTCTCAGAAGAAATAAGGACATTTAAAAGCAAAATGGAAGGATGAGGTAAGTGAAGGAGGACTGCACTAAGGTAAAGGAAGCTATTTAGGAAAAACACATTGTACCTTTACAACCCCTTTAAAGCAGAACTTTACGCAAAAGGGGAAGTTCTGCTTGTTTGGATCCCCCTCCTCTGCCAATTTTTTGGGGGGAACGGGTACCTGGTTTTGACAGGCACCCGCTTCAATTTTTGGTCAGATTGACATGGCAATCCGAACGGATGTTCAGCCCCCCCCCCCCCCAGCCTTCAAGGATTCAATACAGGTCCCAGAAGACTACGGGACTATCCACCGCTAATGCTCTGTGTTAAACCGGCTGTGAAGCTGCAAGTCAAGATACCTGTGCCTAAAGAATCAGCTCGGGTGAGGACAATACTGGATTCCTGGACAGGTAAGTGTCCTTATATTAAAAGTCAGCAGCTACAGTATTTGTAGCTGCTGGCTCTTAATATTTTTTGGGGAGATGGGGAGACTGGAACTCCTCTTTAACCACATAAGACCACTTATTAATATTTTTTTTTTACTAGTAATTGTGGCGATCAGCAATCTGCGACATTATGGCGGACGCTTCAGACACTTTTGACAATTTTTTGAGACCATTGTAATTTTCACAGCCATCAGTGCTATAAAAAATGCACTGCTTACTGTGAAAATGACAATGGCAGTGCATGGGGTTAACCACTAGGTGGCGCTAAGGGGTTAAGTGTGCCCTAACAGAGTGATTCTTACTGTAGGGGGGCGTGGCTGTAGGCATGACGTCACTGATCGTCGTTCTCTGTCAGGGAACAGACGATCAGTGTCACTGCCACACAGAAGAACGGGGAAGGTGTGTTTACACTCACCTCTGCCCGTTTTTCAGCTCCTGTGACCGATCGCGGGACACCGGCGCAGTCACGGAGCTTCGGACCCACGGCTGGGCTCTTAAAGGCGATGTACAGGTATGTGCCTGTGCCCAACCGTGCCATTCTGCCAACGTATATCGGCGTTAGGCGGTCCTTAAGTGGTTAAAGTGGAGCTCCAAGCTCCTTCAGAAAAAAATGTAAAGTCAGAAGCTACAAATGCTGTAGCTGCTGACTTTTAATATTAGGTCACTTACCTGTTCACACATCTAGCGGTGTCTTCACCCTAGCTGATTTTTCAATCAGCTATTGGGTGCAGCCTTGAGGCTTTGCAGCCGATTCCCTACTGAGCCATGTGCAAAGCTCTCTGTGCTTTGTGAATAGCTCGGCGGCGGGGGGAAGGAGGATATATGCCCATCCATGGCTCATCCATGTCTCGTTCATGCTTATACATGTTGTAGTTGAACAGCCAGAGTCGCAGAATGTGATCTACCCTGGTTCTCCTCCTTCTTGGAAAACCGATCACAAATAGTGAAATTGGGCCCTTTCACTTCTGAAAAACGCACGGTGTCATGCGGAGTCCCCCAGGGATCCCCTCTGCCGCCTGTTCTTTTCAATATCTATCTCCGCCCGCTTTTTGAAATCATCAGTAACCAGAAGTTACTTTATCACTCCTATGCAGATGACACACAACTGTATTTCCGCATCAGCAACAATAAGGATCATTCTCTTGGACTAGAGAAATGCCTTACTTTGATAGAAAACTGGATGACAAACAGTTACCTTAAACTCAATGGCTAAAAAACAGAACTTCTCCTGTTTCACGCCGATCGAAAGAATCATCCCGCAACAACATGGATACCCCCGCCCATTCTGGGTCAAACCATCGCCCCTAGCACCAAAGTCAAGAGTCTCGGAGTCATCTTTGACACCTACATGACAATGGACGCACAAATAGGGTCAGTAGTCGGTGGATCCCACCATCTGCTGCGTCTACTACGCAGACTCATTCCCTTTATTCCAAAAGAGGACATTGCAGTCGTGGTGGGAACAATCATCAACTCCAGACTTGATTATGCAAATGCCCTCTATCTAGGACTCCCCAAATACCAAATCACTCGTCTGCAAGTCATTCAAAATACGGCCGCTCGACTAGTGACTGGGAAAAAAACCATGGGAATCAATCTCACCTTCACTGAGATCCCTTCATTGGTTGCCAGTAAAAGACAGAATCACTTTCAAGGCACTCTGTCTAATACATAAGTGTATTCAAGGCAACGCCCCACAATATCTATGCGAAAAAATAAAATCCCATAACCCCAATAGTATTCTGCGATCCACCAATCAAAACCTTCTCCAGATACCCAAAGCCAGATACAAGTCCAAAGGTGATCGAAGATTTGCAGTCCAGGGTCCTCGCCTGTGGAATGCTCTACCAACCACCATCCGATTGGAGTCGGACCACTTGGCCTTCAGGAGAAAGATTAAAACCCATCTCTTCTGAGGTCAAGGGGTTCCTTACCCATGAAATGGATACAGCGCCCAGAGGCGATTCAGTTCGCTTGTGTTGCGCTTTACAAGTCTCTCTCTCTCTCTGTATTTGGCTTCGGGCTTCTCTGGTCATCTCCTACCTCCAGACCAGGGGGGCATTTGTTTTGGTTCTGATCTTTCCATTGGCTGCTATCCTTGTATCTTCCAATAAGGGATATATTTGGCTCATTATTATAAAGCTCGGTAATAGGCACACGTCGAGCCTGGCAGTTCTGGTAATTATCTGATGACTAACTGCTACGGGAACAATCAAATTAATGACACCAGTGCTAGCACAGACATTTAATGAGCATCTGATAGAACAGACTATTGTCAGCTCGAAAACTTTTGTCCAACGATAATCAAGCCTGTGAACTGCAGATATCTAATCCTCGTTCCGCTGATTGAAAAAGATCCCCATTAGACTGCTATTCATCATTCCCATTATCCAGACACAGCAAAAAAAAAAAAGAAAAGAAGAATTTGAAGTCAATAATAATACATCCAAGGGCTTGGAGACGAGGGCGCCGGCTGCGACCGTTGCGGCATTTGGAGCTACCATATAGATGTACTTATGTAAATGTCTGATAGGAGATGGCATTCTGGAACGCATTGCCGCTCGCCTCGCTATACGTTATACTGTCATCAGCTAATAATGTTTTCTGCTTGACATTTCCTGGCATAATGAAGCATTTCTGCCTGTTCAAGTCACTAATTAAAATGGAACGATTTTTCCAGAGTGGAATTGAGCGCATATGAAATTTGACAATGTGTTTATTTATTTGTAGCGATGGATAACTTTCTTCACTATGGGCCATATTCTCGTAGATTTCCGGCAGGCGGCGCGTAAGCCATTTACACTGCGCCGCCCCAACCTACAGGAGCAAGTGCTGTATTCCCCAAACACTTGCTCCGTAGTTTGGGGCGGCGGAGTGTATTTGGCCCGGCGTATCCCCGCGTATCTCCAAGGGGGCGGCTTCTATTTAAATTAAGCGCGCCCCCGATTCTAACGAACTGCGCATGCGCCGTGCTTAAAATAGCCCAATGCGCATGCTCCAGTTCTCGGCGTAAAACGTCAATGACGCCGACGTGTGCGTCATTGATGTAAAGTCGTATTCAAGAACGACTTAGTAAAACGACGTACCCAACGGGAAAACACGCCGCGGACCCGACGCCATACTTAACATGGCCTACGTGGGACTGGCGTAAGGTTACCCCTCATATAGCAGGGGTAACCTTACGCCTACGCAAACGACGTAAGCGACGGTTAAGCGACGCGAATTCGTTCGGGAATCGGCGTATCAGGCTAATTTGCATAAACAAATGAGACCTGAACGTAAACGCCACCTAGCGGCCGGCGGAGTAATTACATTTAAGATCCGACAGTGTTAGGCCCCGTACACACCACCGGATCTATCCGCTGGAATTGATCCGCGGATCAGTTCCAGCGGATAAATCCGGTCATCTGTACGGCCTAGCGGATATTTATCCGCGGACATTTCTCAGCCCGATCGATTTCAAGCGGATATAAATTTCTTAGCATGCTAAGAAATCTATCCGCTTGAATCGGGTCCAGCGGATTGATCCTATGGTCTGTACAGACTCACTGGATCAATCCGTCCGCTCCCCTCCCTCGCATGCGTCGTAATGATTCGACGCATGCGTGGAAGTACTTACCTTCCAGCGTCGCGCACGTCGCCGCGTCATCATCGCGGCGACGGCGCGACACGTCACCGCGGATGAATTCCGTGCGGATTTTGATCCGATGGTGAGTACAAGCCATCGGATCCAAATCCGGAGGAGGAATCTCCGCTGGAAACGGTCCGCCGAATCCCCTCGTGTGTACGGGGCCTTAGTGACTTACACAAGTCGGATCTTCAGTGTATCTATGCGAAAATGATTCTAGGAATCACTCGCATAGATACCCGGGCCAAAAAAGAGAGATACGATGGAGTATCCTGAGATACTCCATCGTAACTTTACTCAGAATATGGCCCTATGAGAAGATATAGGGGCAGATCCACAGAGATCTTCACCGGCGCAGCGTATGGGAGATACGCTACGCCGCTGTAACTTACTTTTTGTTACTTGGAATCCAGAAAGAATTTGCGCTGTAAGTTACGGCGGCGTAGTGTATCTCTTGCGGCGTAAGGGCGCCTAATTCAAATCGGCGAGTAGGGGGGGCGTGTTTCATTTAATCACTTGCTTACTGGGCACATAAACCCCCTTCGTGCCCAGGCGAAATTTCAGCTTCCGGCACTGCCTCGCTTTAACTGACATTTGCGCGGTCGTGCGACGTGGCTCCCAAACAAAATTGACGTCCTTTTTTCCCCACAAATAGAGCTTTATTTTGGTGGTATTTGATCACCTGTGCGGTTTTTGTTTTTTGCGCTATAAACAAAAAAAGAGCGACAATTTAAAAAAAAAATATATATTTTTTACTAGTTGCTATAATAAATATCCCAATTTAAAAAAAATTCTCAGTTAAGGCCGATACGTATTTTTCGCCGTATTTTTGTAAAAAAAAAAAAAAATCAATAAGCGACTGGTTTGCGCAAAAGTTATAGCGCCTACAAAATGGGGAACAGAATTATGATTTTTTTTTATTATTTTTTTTTTTTACTAGTAATGGCGGCGATCTGCGATTTTTATTGAGACTGCGATATTGCGGCGGACGTATCGGACACTTTTGACACAATTTTGGCACCAGTCACATTTATACAGCGATCAGTGCTATAAAAATGCACTAATTACTGTATAAATGTGACTGGCAGGGAAAGGGTTAACACTAGGGGGTGAGGAAGGGGTTAAATGTGTTTCCTAGCTGTGTTCTAACTGTGTGGGGGGAGGGGGGTGACTGGGGGAGGTGACCGATGCTGTGTCCCTATGTAAAGGGACACAGATCGGTCTCCTCTCCTCTGTCAGCACGTGGAGCTCTGTGTTTACACACAGAGCTCCACGTCCCTGCTGTGTTCACGACGATCGCGTGTACCCGGCGGACATCGCGGCCGCCAGGTACACGCATCGGCTTCCCAGCGATGCGCCGGGACAGTGTTTGCCCGATGCGCGTCACCCAGCGGGTAATGCTTTTAAAAAGACGTCCAAAGGCGTCCACCCGGCACTTGAGAGCTGCGCTGTTGACGTCTTTTGTCAATAGAGCGGGTCTCAAGTAGTTAAATGAAGCTCGTCCCCGCGCCAAACGAACTGCGCATGCGCCGTCCCTAAATTTCCCGCAGTGCATTGCGCTAAATGACGTTGCAAGGACGTCATTGGTTTTGACCTGGACGTGAATTACGTCCATCCCAATTCACGAACGACTTACGCAAAAAAAAAAATTCAAATGAAACACGGGAACGACGGCCATACTTTAACATGGCAAGTCTAACTATATGCCGCAAAATAGCAGCTTTAACTATACGCCGCAAAAAGCCGACTAGAGACGACGTAAGAGAATGCGACGGCCGCGCGTACGTTCGTGGATCGTCGGAAATAGCTAATTTGCATACTCGACGCGGAAAACGACGAGAACTCCACCCAGCGGACGCCGAAGTATTGCATCTACGATCCGAAGGCGTACGAAGCCGTACGCCTGTCGGATCTAACCCAAATGCCGTCGTATCTTGGTTTGAGGATTCAAAGATACGACGCGGGAAATTTGAAAGTACGCCGGTGTATCAGTAGATACGCCGGCGTTCCTTTTTTGTGGATCTGCCCCATAGGTGTGTAGTCTAAGTAAAAAGGGATCTTTGGGGTAGGAGCAGAAGCAAAAGTTATCACACCCCGTTGCGGTTAAAGCCAAACTGAATTTTCTGTTTGAAGCAACCAAAAACATTTCCTGTATATCAAAGTAAAGGAAGTCTCATGCCGCGTACACACGATAATTTTTCGGCATGAAAGAAAACTACGTTTTCGGCATTTAGAAAAAATGACGTTTTTCCAACCTCGTCATTAAAACGAGGTTGACGAGGTTGACGGTGACGTACAACACGTACAACGGCACTATAAAGGGGAAGTTCCATGCGGATGACGCCATCCTTGGGGCTGCTTTAGCTTATTCTGTGTTAGTAAAAGACGATTCGCGCTTTTCTGTCTGTTACAGCGTGATGAATGTGCATTACGAACGGTAGTTTTACCAGAACGAGCGCTCCCGTCTCATAACTTGCTTCTGAGCATGCGCGGGTTTAAAACGTCGTTTTAGCCCACACACGATCATTTTTTACAACCCGAAAAACGACATTGTTTAAAACGTCGTTAAAAAATGCAGCATGCTCGAAAAAAATGTTGTTGTTTTTAAGAAGCCGAAAAATGATGTGAAGCCCACACACCATCATTTTAAATGAAATTTTTTTAAAACAACGTTTTTTTCATGCCAAAAAATGATCGTGTGTACGCGGCATCAGGCCTCGTTCACATAGACATATTTAAAGAAGAAGTATGGCCAAAGCTCTTTTGGAAAACCTTCTGCAATGGATCACAGGAGTGCATTTATTTCTGCACCCCTGTGACCAGTGGCGGTCCTCATGCCACGTACACACGTTCATTTTTCGGGTTGTAAAAAAACAAAGTTTTTTAAAAATGTAATTTAAAACGATCGTGTGTGGGCTTCAGAGCATTTTTCCGGTTCTGAAAAACGACATAGGCCCGGATTCAGAGAGAAGATACGACGGCGTATCTCCGGATACGCCGTCGTATCTCTGAGTGTGCGGCGTCGTATCTATGCGACTGATTCATAGAATCAGTTACGCATAGATTTCCCTAAGATCCGACCGGCGTAAGTGTCTTACACTGTCGTATCTTAGGCTGCATATTTACGCTGGCCGCTAGGTGGCACTTCCGTATATTTACGCGAGGAATATGCAAATGAGCTAGATACGCCGATTCAGAAACGTACGTCCGGCCGGCGCATTTTTTTACATAATTTACGTTAGGCTTTTTCCGGCGTAAAGTTACCCCTGCTATATGTGGCGTAGCCAATGTTAAGTATGGACGTCGTTCCCGCGTCGAGTTTTTAAAATTTTACGTCGTTTGCGTAAGTCGTTCGCGAATAGGGCTGTACGTAAGTTACGTTCACGTCTAAAGCATTGACGATTTGCGGCGTAATGCGCAGTTCGTAAAAAACGTCAAATACGAGGGGTCACAGTTAATATGCATAAAACACGCCCACATCATCCCCATTTGAATTAGGCGGGCTTACGCCGGACAACATACGTTACGCTGCCGTAACTAAGGGCGCAAGTTCTTTCTGAATACGGAACTTGCGCCCTAATTTACGGCGGCGTAACGTATCTGAGATACGTTACGCCATGCCTAAAGATACTCCAAAGTATCTGAATCCGGCCCATATTATTTTTTCGAACATGCTCTACTTTTTCACGACGTTTTAAACGTTGCCGTTTTGCGGGTTGTAAAAAATGGTCGTGTGAAGGCTTTAACGACGTGAAAAACCCGCGCATGCTCAGAAGCAAGTTATGAGACGGGAGCGCTCATTCTGGAAAAACTAGCGTTCGTAATGGAGTAAGCACATTCATCACGCTGTAACAGACTGAAAAGCGTGAATCGTCTTTTACTTACACAAAATCAGCTAAAGCAGCCCCAAGGGTGGCGTCATCCGCATGGAACTTCCCCTTTATAGTGCCGTCGTACGTGTTGTACGTCACCGCGCTTTGCTAGAGCATTTTTTTTTCACGATCGTGTGTGGGCAACGTAGTTTTAATGATGAAGTTGGAAAAAACGTCGTTTTTTACAAGCCGAAAAATGATCGTGTGTACGCGGCATAAGGCCTCGTGCACATGTGCGTATTTAAAGAAGAAGTATGGCCAAAGCTCTTTTGGCAAACCTTCTGCAATGGATCACAGGAGTGCATTTATTTCTGCACCCCTGTGACCAGTGGCGGTCCTCACTGTCTGCCGGTCCACCGGCACTTACCCCATCTAGGCAGCAGGCACATCGGGCAGCGGCAGGGATTAGGCATCAGCGGGCACATAGGGCAGCAGCAGGGATCAGGCATCAGCGGGCACAACGTGCAGCAGTGGGCATTGGGGAATTGGTGGACATCAGGCTGTGGCGAGCATCAGGCAGCAGCTCCTGTGTCTTCTCCTCGCTTCCACCGTGCGTCTCCTCCCCTCCTCCTAGGCCAGTGTTTATCAACTCCAGTCCTCAAGGCGCCCCAACAGGTCATGTCTTCAGGTTTTCAATTATTTTGCACAGGTAATTTGATCAATTTCACTGCCTTAGTAATTACCACAGCCGTTTCATCTGAGGGAAATCCTGAAAACATGACCTGTTGGGGCACCTTGAGGACTGGAGTTGAGAAACACTGTCCTAGGCGTCCAATAGGATCACCTGTCCTTTCAGCCAATCTGGTGAAGTGTATCAGCTCTGCTTCCAGATTGGCCGGGAGGAGGATCAGTGTTGCAAAAGAAAATTTGGGTGGGCACACACCTGGGTGGGCTCATGACCCAATGCTCTGCGACCCAAGCCCACCCTATTTTGAAGCCTATTAAAGCATCTGGCTCTAATCAGGTGCTTAAAAAAAAAACACCCCATCTGCTGTAATTTATGCACCCGGCATATTGAAAGGGTCCGGACGCATGAATAGAGGGTGGCGGCATGTGGATCATAGAGCATTAATTAGGATGTGGCAGCCATGGATAGAGGGAGTGGCGCCTGGGCACCAGATTCAGCCAACAGCAGGCTAATGCCTGCTGTCGGCTGAAATCACAGAGCCAGTCCAGGCTCTGTAAGGATCCCTGTCACAATGTGCGTTTGAGTAGTACACAGTGTAACTGTGTGCCCAAATCTATGTGAAAAACCAAACAGATTATAGTCTAAACTCTATAAGTACAATAGTGCCAAATGCTGTGGAAAATAAATAAAATATAAAAAAAAAAAAAAAAAAAAAAAAAATTTAAAAGAATGTCCAGCAAATAAATAGTTAAGTGCAAAATGGATCCAGTGTTGTATCAAGTCCAGGTGCAAAATGCAAATAATCCAATCCCAAATCGCAGGGAAAAGTGCAAATGCTAAAGTGCTTGTGAATCTTCAAAATAGCCAAAGTGCGAGAAAGAAGTGATCCGCCTTCACCTATAGGTCACCAGAATAATAATGGATGGCTCCTTACCACACGGTGTTGACCAGATTACTTAAAATATGGTCGATCAGGCTTGTTTTAAATGAGGATCAGCAGGGTCTCATTGGATTCCAATGTCAGCGATTGCAGCAAATGGTGTACCAAGAAAGGAGAAGAGATACCACCATAGTGTAAAACCATTTAATATACAAAAGTTAAAATTACAATGCCAAATGGCCTCTTACTGTTGCTGGTGCCCGTTCCCGGCACTGAGGCTGTAGGTGGTGGGGATAGTAAGACTAGATAAGAGATGGCCGCGTCCTGGTCCACTAGCGTGCGTTCCACCGCTAGTTGTCCATCAACCAGTGAGACCGGAAGTGCGTGGCTATGCGTGTGCGCTCGGATACCGCCTCGACGTCACGTTTCAGTTAAACCGTCTTCAGGAAGCGCTTCCTGAAGACGGTTTAACTGAAACGTGACGTCGAGGCGCACATTGTGACACGCATCCACTATTTTGATATAGCGCCCCTCACCTCACTATACAATATATGCAAGTCAGTCACCTGATTTTATTTGGGAGCAGCTTCACTCAGTTAGTCACTTGATTTATCAAGTATATAATTTAGTGTAATTCATTTGGCGCGAGATTTCTTTTTCCTGTACTCTGTAAGGATCCCAACAAAAATTTGTTGGGATCTACCCAGATGCCTGACCGGCAGATGGCTCAGCCTCTCAAAGGCACACTGAGAGGCTGAGCCAGCGGCTTCCTCCCCCTCTCTACAGCCAAGCTCTCCAGTGAGCTCTGGAAGGGCAGAGCAGAGAGCTGGTGACTGACAGTCACTGCTCTCTGCTTAATGAAGACGGAGAACCGGACTATCAACAATCGCGTGATTGCTCAGTTCTCTGTCTTTTTTTTATTTCCATCCACCTCTTTTAGGCATTCAAACACAATTGAGTTGGACTGAGAGCTTCCCAGCCATTCACAGGAAGCCTGTGATTGGCTGAGGTGGAGATTCTGGGCCAGATTCATGTCCGATCGCGTATCTCTGTGCGGGCGAAACGTATCGGATTTAAGTTACGCCTCCGCAACTTAGACGGGCAAGTGCTGTATTCTCAAAGCACTTGCTCCGTAAGTTGCGGCGGCGTAGCGTAAATCGTCCGGCGTAAGCCCGCCTAATTCAAATTTGGAACAGGGGGGGCGTGTTTTATGTAAATGTTGTGTGACCCGACGTGATTGACGTTTTTCCCGAACGGCGCATGCGACGTCCGTGGAATTTCCCAGTGTGCATTGCTCCAAAGTACGCCGCAAGGACGTCATTAGTTTCGACGTGAACGTAAATGACGTCCAGCCCCATTCACGGACGACTTACGCAAACGACGTAACGTTTTCAAATTTCGACGCGGGAACGACGGCCATACTTAACATTGTTACGCCGCACTTACACCACCATATAGCAGGGGTAACTATACGCCGGGAAAAGCCTAACGTAAACGGCGTAACTTTACTGCGTCGGCCGGGCGTACGTTCGGGAATTCGCGTATCTAGCTAATTTGCATACTCGACGCGGAATTCGACGGAAGCGCCACCTAGCGGCCAGCGTAAATATGCAATTACGATCCGACGGCGTAAGAGACTTACGCCTGTCGGATCTAACAGATATCTATGCGTAACTGATTCTAAGAATCAGACGCATAGATACGACGGCGCAACGCAGAGATACGACGGCGTATCTGGAGATACGCCGTCGTATCTCGACAGAGAATCTGGCCCTCTGACATTTTCTGCCTGCCTCTTCACTTCGGCCAATCAGAGGAAGCTTTGTATTCACTGATAAAAAATCAAGGCTCCCTTGGCATGAACTGGACTTCCCACCGCCAGGAGTGGACGTAAGAGGACCCACTGCATCACATGGCCAGCTAAAGATATCAGGACCCCCTTTTTTTAGATAAAATTTTATTTTCTTTATTATAGCTGTGGCAGGACAAGAAATGTATACAATCAGCATATAATACAAAAATCCATAAATGTTACATATCCAAACTATTAAGATGACTGCAAAGTGACAATGGGTACTATTGTACTATTATGACAATGGGTACTATTGTACTATTGATTATTAAAGTGGAGTTCCACCCATAAATATAACATTACATCAGTAGTTTTAAAAAAATGTCATTAGTCCTTTAAGAATTTTTTTTTATTTTTTAGATGCCTTCAAAGTGTTGTTGCTAGGCAGAATAGTTAATCTTCCCACTTCCTGCACCTAGGTGCTTAAGCTTCCTAACCTACACCGCACAAACTCCTGGGAATGTAGTGGGTGTAAATTTCCAGGAGTCTGTGCACTCCCCAGTCTCGAAGAATCATGTGACTTGGACAGTACAGGTGCTGAAACCTGATCTGAAACCTAATACACTGCTTGTGCAGCACTGAGCATGTGCAAGATCTGCAAGGCTGAAATCCAGGAAGTCATACAGTCTGGCTTCATGATGCCCACACTTAAGATGGCCCCAGTCAATTTCTATTTTATAAAGTGTCTAAATGCTGTAACAACCTAACAAAACGGACCTTAGTTTACAGACTATCTTTACTAGAATACATTAAGCTTGTGTATTACAGGGGTATTTATATTTAAAAAGTGAAATTGTGGCCAGAACTCCGCTTTAAGTCATAAAAGCCCTACACAAGCTATCTTGTTTGTGCTGAACACCGCTGTCAGGGACGTGCTGGCCATGGCACAGCTGCTGCCCAAGGGCAAATGCAAATGCACATCCTTGATCCAGCAAGTGTCCATCGTGCCATGCACACAAATGTGCGCCTGCACACGAATATTCGCATGTGCGCGCAGGTGCGCTCCAATGTGCATGCGCACACGCCAATGTGCACGTGCCAATAACATAGGTGCTAAATGACATACATACAGTATCTCACAAAAGTGAGTACACCCCTCACAGTAGTGAGTGTACAGCTTGTATAACAGTGTAAATTTGCTGTCCTCTCAAAATAACTCAACACACAGCCATTAATGTCTAAACCGCTGGCAACAAAAGTGAGTACACCCCTAAGTGAAAATGTCCAAATTGGGCCCTCTCCGGTGTGATGTGACTCGTTAGTGTTACAAGGTCTCAGGTGTGAATGTAGAGCAGGTGTGTTAACCACTTAAGGACCCATTCACGCCGATATACGTCGGCAGAATGGCACGGCTGGGCACATCCACGTACCTGTACGTGGCTCTTTAAGCCCAGCCGTGGGGTCGCGCGGGTGCGTGCACGCGACCCGGTCCGAAGCTCCGTGGCCGCGGGACTCGCGGACCCGATCGCCGCTGGAGTCCCGCGATCGGTCCCCGGAGCTGAAGAACGGGGAGAGCTGTGTGTAAACACAGCTTCCCCGTTCTTCACTGTGGCGCTGTCGACGGTCGTGTGTTCCCTTTTATAGGGAACCACAATCAATGTTGTCACACCTACAGCCACACCCCCCTACAGTTAGAAACACAAATTAGGTCACACATAACCCCTTTAGCGCCCCCTTGCGGTTAACTCCAAAACTGCAATTGTCATTTTCACAGTAAACAATGCATTTTTAATTGTCCGAAGTGTCCGCCATAATGTCGCAGTCACGAAAAAAATTGCTGATCGCCGCCATTAGTAGTAAAAAAGAAATATTAATAAAAATGCAATAAAACTATCCCCTATTTTGTAAACGCTATAAATTTTGCGCAAACCAATCGAAAAACGCTTATTGCGATTTTTTTTTACCAAAAATAAGTAGAAGAATATGTATCGGCCTAAACTGAGGAAAAAAAATAATGTTTTATATATTTTTGGGGGATATTTATTATAGAAAAAAGTAAAAAATATAGAATTTTTTTAAAAATTGTCGCTCTATTTTTGTTTATAGCGCATAAAATAAAAACCGCAGAGGTGATCAAATACCACCAAAAGAAAGCTCTATTTGTGGGGAAAAAAGGACGCCAATTTTGTTTGGGAGCCACGTCGCACGACCGCGCAATTGTCAGTTAAAGCGATGCAGTGCCAAATCGCAAAAAACTGTCTGGGTCCTTTAGCTGCCTAAAGGTCCAGGTCTTAAGTGGTTAAATTTGGTCTTATCGCTCTCACTCTCTCATACTGGTCATTGGAAGTTCAACATGGCACCTCATGGAAAATAACTCTCACAGAATCTGAAAAAAAGAATTGTTGCTCTACATCAGTGGCTCTCAACCTGGGGGTCGGGACCCCCTCGAGGGTCAAATGATGATTTGCCAGGGGTCACCAAATCCTGGGCTGTTCCTGAAGCCCACACCGCTCCCCCAGCCTTTTTCGGCTCCCCAGCTGGGCTGTTCCTGTGGGCCCCCACCAAGGAGTAAATGAAGGAATAAAAATAGAAAATACATGGAAGGGAGAGGAAAAGGGGGGAGGAACCAAGAGAAAGGGAGAGAAAGAATAAGAGAAATAACAAGAAAGATGGCTAGAGAGGGGGATGGGGAGGGAAAAAAAAAACAAGAAATTTGGATAGAGAGAGATAAAAGGGAAAGAAAGGAGAACAAAGAGAAAGAGTGGTACACCCTAAAGTGTAACATAAGGGGTTTTAACATTGTACGAGTGGAAGGGACTCAGGGAGTGCTAAATGTCTGTGGGTTAGGGGCGCAAATTACTTGTCTTGCCACGGAAATAATTTTAGGGGTCCCCACAACTTGGGAAATTTTATCAAGGGGTCACGGCGCTAGAAGGTTGAGAACCACTGCTCTTCATAAAGAAGACCTAGGCTATAAGAAGATTGCCAAGATCCTGAAACTGAACTGCAGCACGGTGGCCAAGACCATGCAGCGGTGTAACAGGACAGGTTCCCCTCAGAACAGGCCTCACCATGGTCCACCAAAGAAGTTGAGGTCACGTGCTCAGCGTCATATCCAGAGGTTGTCTTCGGGAAATAGACATATGAGAGCTGCCAGCATTGCTGCAGAGGTTGAAGGGGTGGGGGGTCTACTGTCAGTGCTCAGACCATATGCCGCACACTGCATCAAATTGGTCTGCATGGCTGTCGTCCCAGAAGGAAATCTTCTAAAGATGATGCACAAGAAAGCCCGCAAACAGTTTGCTGAAGACAAGCAGACTAAGAACATGGATTGGGAAAGAAATATTAAATAGGGGGCGCTGACATTAAAAATAATAATAATAAATAAATAGGAAGTGGCAGTAAAGTGCCTGTGCTAACGATACAAGAGGTTTTTTGAAAAACCTATGTAAACATAAATTTGGGTATAGATATCTACCACATATGTGCCAAAAAACAAGTGAATAAAGTGCATGTGCAATTTATAAACAAGTAAAAAATGTATGAACCTTAAATGAAAAACACACAGAAAAAAGACTTTAACATATATGCACTAGACAATGTATATGTTAAATAATCATATATGTGCACTGAGTCCCCCAAAAAAAGAAAAGGGGAGAAAACTCAGCCTGGGGTTTAAGAGCAAAAGGACAAAAACAAAAGCTCAAAAATCCAGACACTAGTGGTGATTTGTGAAAAATACACAAAAAGTAAAATAAAATAAAACCAGTGAAAAGTCTCAAGAAAAAAAAAAAAAAAAAAAGTCCAAAATCATAAGTGATATGAGTCCATAAATTTCTTATTCTTTACTGCTTGTGTGGTAAGTTGTAGAGAAGTAGGGATTACACCTTCACCAATCCTATCACCCAAATGTGCATAAAGGATGGTCCCTTACCGCATGAAGTTGATCTTTTTAACTAAAAAAAGATCAAATAAACTTTGCTGTCACCCTGGACAGATGGTGGATAATCTGAATTTCCTACGGGTCAGCTTAGTAGAACGTCATAAAAGATACAAAACAGAGAGATGCCGCCATAGCATATTATCATTTATTAAAAAACTTTTAAAACAAAGCAGGTGACGAGTGGAGGCTTACTTGGCAAGTGCCCACATCCCGGCACTGAGGCTTTGGGCTAAAATCAGAAGGTACCGATCCTGAAGACCTGTTCCGAGGGGAGAAATGTCCGCGCTGGGGTGATCTGCGGCGTGCGTTCCACCGAGCAGAAGCCGAGAACCAGCTGGACAGGAAGCTGTGCGTGGTCTGCGTGTCGCCTCGACGTACGTTTCAGTAATCCGTCATCAGGAAGCGCCTTCCTGATGACGGATTACTGAAACGTACGTCGAGGCGACACGCAGACCACGCACAGCTTTTTTTTTTCTTGAGACTTTTCACTGGTTTTATTTTATTTTACTTTTTGTGTATTTTTCACAAATCACCACTAGTGTCTGGATTTTTGAGCTTTTGTTTTTGTCCTTTTGCTCTTAAACCCCAGGCTGAGTTTTCTCCCCTTTTCTTTTTTTGGGGGACTCAGTGCACATATATGATTATTTAACATATACATTGTCTAGTGCATATATGTTAAAGTCTTTTTTCTGTGTGTTTTTCATTTAAGGTTCATACATTTTTTACTTGTTTATAAATTGCACATGCACTTTATTCACTTGTTTTTTGGCACATATGTGGTAGATATCTATACCCAAATTTATGTTTACATAGGTTTTTCAAAAAACCTCTTGTATCGTTAGCACAGGCACTTTACTGCCACTTCCTATTTATTTATTATTATTATTTTTAATGTCAGCGCCCCCTATTTAATATTTCTTTCCCATATGTTCATTCTTATTTGAATTTATTCTTATTTGAATTGGTTTGGGGAGCAGCTATTTTATATTCACTTTTGGCGCGAGATTTTTTTATTCTAAGAACATGGATTAATGGAACCATGTCCTGTGGTCTGATGAGACAACGATAAACGTATTTGATTCAGATGGTGTCAAGCGTGTGTGACAGCAACCAGGTGAGAAGTACAAAGACAAGTGTGTCTTGCCTACAGTCAAGCATGGTGGTGTCATGGTCTGGGGCTGCATGAGTGCTCCCAGCACTGGGGATCTACAGATCATTGAGGGAACCATGAATGCCAACATGTACTGTGACATACTGAAGCAGAGCATGATCCCCTCCCCTCAGAATCCGGGCCGCAGGGCAGTATTCCAACATGATAACGACCCCAAACACACCTCCAAGACAACCACTGCCTTGCTAAAGAAGCTGAGGGTAAAGGTGATGGACTGGCCAAGCATGTCTCCAGACCTAAACCCTATTAAGCTTCTGTGGGGGATCCTCAAACGGAAGGTGGAGGAGCGCAAGGTCTCTAAAATCTACCAGCTCTGTGATGTCATCATGGAGGAGGGGAAGAGACCCCAGTGGCAACCTGTGAAGCTCTGGTGAACTCCATGCCCAAGAGGGTTAAGGCAGTGCTGGAAAATAATGGCGGCCACACAAAATATTGACATTTTGGGCCCAATTTGGACATTTTCACTTAGGGGTGTACTCACTTTTGTTGCCAGCGGTTTAGACATTAATGGCTGTGTGTTGAGTTATTTTTAAAGGGCAGCAAATTGACACAAGCTGTACCCGCAAATTCAATGGAAAATGAATATACAATCATCAATTAAAGTGCAACGTGTGTATGTGCAAATATGCATAAGTAAAGTGTGACACCAAACATCATGAATAATGAATCTCAAAATGAATGAGTTAAACCTCCTAATGCAATTAACTCATCGACTAGAGATCATCGAAAAATTCCACAATCTCAAACAGCAAATCTATATTGTTGGGAGTGGTGAAAGACTCATTATACATATAAAGGACGTTGCACGATTGTATTTGGGAAATTACAATTGTACTTTTAATTGAATTAGGAGGTTTAACTCATTAATTTTGAGATTTATTATTCATGATGTTTGGTGTCACACTTTCCTTATGAATAGTTGTACATACACACAGAATATATAATTAATTACACATACCGTATAAGCCAAGTTTTTCAGCCCTTTTTTTTAGGGCTGAAAATACCCCCCTTGGCTTATACTCGAGTCAGTGTACCTGAAGGGCCGCGAGCGTCCATTGTTTAAAAGTCGCGGCTTCCCCCTGTTCCCTTCCGTGATAGGCATTTCCCAGCAGACACTGGGCTAGATTCAGGTACCTTTTGCGCTTTTTTTACGGAGGCGCAGGGCAACGTTTTTGCCCTGCGCCCCCGCAAATTTTCTGCGCTACCTGCGATTCACAGAGCAGTAGCTCCGTAAATTGCGCGTGCGCTCCGGCAAAATGCCCGGCGTAAGCGCGCGCAATTTAAATGATCCCGTAGGGGGCGGGAATCATTTAAATTAGGCGCGTTCCCGCGCCGAGCGTAGAGCGCATGCTCCGTCGGGAAACTTTCCCGACGTGCATTGCGGTAAATGACGTCGCAAGGACGTCATTTGCTTCAAAGTGAACGTGAATGGCGTCCAGCGCCATTCACGATTCACTTACGCAAACTACGTCAATTTTAAATTTCGCGACGCGGGAACGACGGGTATACGTAACATTGGCTGCCCCTGTTAATAGCAGGGGCAGCCTTACGCGAAAACCGCCGTACGCAAACGACGTAAACTGCGTACGCAGGGCTCGCGTAAAGTTGTGAATCGGCGTTAGTATGCAATTTGCATACTATACGCAGAGCAAAACGGGAACGCCACCTAGCGGCCATCGCAAGAATGCAGCCTAAGATATGCGGGCATAAGAGCCTTATGCCACGCATATCTTAGGCTGCAGTCGGCGTAACGAGGTTCCTGAATCAGGAGCATTCGTTACGCCGGCGCAAGTAAGCAATTGCGCTGCGTAACTATGGTTACGCAGGCGCAATTGCTCTCTGAATCCGGGCCACTGTGTTCAGTGTTCCACCTATCACGGATGTCCTCTCATCCTCGGACTCGGTTTCACCGCAGACACTTAGCTAGATTCAGGATGGCGAGCGCATACTTGCGGCGGCGTAGCTTAAGGCATTTAAGCTACGCCGCCATAAGTTAGCGAGGCAAGTACATGATTCACAATGTACTTGCCTGCTAAGTTACGGCGGCGTAGCCTAAAGCGGGCGGGCGTAAGGGCGCCTAATTCAAATTTGTCTGAGGGGGCGTGTTTTATGATAATGAGGCTTGACCCGACGTGATTGACATTTTTTCTTAACTGCGCATGCGCCGTGCGCCTACATTTCCCAGTGTGCATTGTGGCTAAGTCCGCCACACGGGCCTATTGATTTTGACGTGGACGTAAACTACGTAAATCCCTATTCACGGACGACTTACGCAAACGACGTAAAATTTTCGAATTTCGGCGCGGGAGCGGCGGCCATACTTAACATTACTATTCCATCTATTTCATGGAATAACTTTAGGCCTGCTAATGCGTTATGTAAACGGCGTATCTGTACTGCGTCGGCCGGGCGTACGTTCGTGAATAGGAGTATCTACTGATTTACATATTCTACACCGACCGCAATGGAAGCGCCACCTAGCGGCCAGCCTAAAAATTACACTTTAGGATACGAGGGTGTAAGACACTTACGCCACTCGTATCTGAGCCTAATTTAAGCGTATCTGGTTACCAGAATACGCTTAAATTAGCGCCGACGCAAATTATGACTTAGGCTGGCGTATCAGAGAGATAAGTCTCTCTGAATCTGGCTAACTGTGTTCAATGTTCCGCCAATCACGGACGTCTTTTGATCCTCGGAGAACATCCGTGATAGGCAGAACACTGAACACAGTGTCTGCTGGGAAACGGAGTCTGAGCATGAGAAGACGTCCGTGATAGGCTGCTGGGAAACGCCTATCATGTAAAGGGAGCAGGAGGAGAACGTGACTTTTAAACAATGAATGGACTGTAAAAATTTCAGGTTCACCGACTCGGGCACAGGGAGGCTGCAATGGGCACAGTGAGGTGTCAATGGGCACAGTGAGGTGGTAATGGGCAGAGTGGCAATGGGCACAGTTAGGTGGCAATGGGCACAGTGAGGTGGCAATGGGCACAGTGGCAATGGGCACAGTAAGGTTGGGCACAGTGAATTGGCAATGGGAACAGTGAGGTTTGGCACAGTGAGGTAGCAATGGGCACAGTGAGGTTGGGCACAGTGAGACTGCAATGGGCACAGTGAGACTGCAATGGGCACAGTGAGGCATGCAAATGGGCATTGTTGACCCTCTTTTCCGCTTACAGTGGCTGCTGCATTCTTACCCTAGGCTTATACTCGAGTCAATAAGTTTTCCCATTTTTTGAGGGTAAAATTAGGTACCTTGGCTTATACTCGGGTCAGCTTATACTCGAGTATATACGGTACTAGTTTATTTTGCATATTTACACAGAAGATACTATGAATATATTTGATATATTTAATACGTTTGATATTGTATTGAAGAGTACATTCCATGATGTAGAGTATTGCGGACCTGCGCTAATCTTGCCTTTAATTTTACCCTTCCATTGCTGAAGAAGGGAAAGCCCTTTTCTCCCAAAACGTGTTGGCTTGATATACTTGTCGCTATTCTTAATAAATGCCTCTTAATTTACTATCGAACCTGGTACTATAGTATTATTATCAACAATTATAAAAAAAAGAAAAGAAAAAGAGAACTTTAGGTGAGGGATGATAGACAAAAGCAGGTGTGAATCCAGATCCAACAATTGCACAGGTAGGTCATGTTGAAGATAATATCTCACAATTGAAGGCCACCATTTTTATAGAAAAAATGAGGAAAAGAAGAAATAAAAGGCGGGGGAAGCTTTTTGAGAAAAATGAGAAGGTGTCCAAGGGGGGGGTTTCTTCACTATGACTCGGATCGAGCTAGGTCATCTGAGGAAAGGTAGTAACCGAGGTCGAAAAGCTTATCCAAGCATGCCATTTTTTCCAAAATGTTGTATATTTCTCATTGGCAGCTGGCAGGACCCTTAGGCCTCGTACACACGATAGGTTAACCAGAGGACAACGGTCGGAAGGACCGTTTTCATCGGTCAAAACCGATCGTGTGTGGGCCCCATAGGTTATTTAACCATCGGTTAAAAAAAAAGCCAACTTGCTTTATAATTAATCTACAGTATGGATTCCTAACCGATAGGTCAAAACCGATCGTTAGTAGGCACGGCCATCGGTTAAAAATCCACGCATGCTCAGAATCAAGTCGACGCATGCTTGGAAGAATTGAACTTCGTTTTTTTCAGCACGTCGTTGTTTTTACGTCACCGCGTTCTGACACAATCGGTTATTTAACCGATGGTGTGTAGGCGTGACGGACCATCAGTCAGCTTCATCGGTTAACCTATGACAAAGGTCCTTCAGACCGTTGTCCTCTGGTTAACCAATTGTGTGTACGAAGCTTTATAGGGAAAAGGAGGATCTCTGGGTGGGGGAGGGCATAGAGCCCTGTAGTTTGATAAATAAACCCTATACATTTTTCTTTATTTAAGCACCAAAAATTCACAGAATGTTTTTTCATTTTACTGGGAGTCCCTTGTTAATTGGATAATGCTCATGAAGGAAACTGGCCTCGGCACAACTTAAAAAGCCTTCAATGGACCTCAAATGGCCATCTATGTACACCTTAATTCCAACCTATTCCTATTCAGAATCAACGTAGAAGTGTCCTTATCTCTATTCAGGGCACGGTGAGATCTCATCTGAATAATGAAGGCCCTGCTGACCTCAGCAGAGATAAATAATGTCTGATTATATGGCTTCCAAACACTCCGGGAGACCAGGGTTCACTTTTCTGAATACATTTCCAATACTGTATGTAAATGATTGAACTTCTGGCACATTAAGTGGTCACCATGAGAATAATATTAATAAGGATCAGCTTATGCAGGTCCTGCAGGTGATCTATTAAAGCATTAAGGAATTGGATAGGTTTAATAGCAGTTATGTGTTGTGGAATTAATGGAATTCTTGAAACAGCCGCAGGTGGCAGTGTGACATGCCAGCTGTTATTTACATACAGTATAGGAGCTGGCGCCATATGGATGATACAATCGTCATGCTATGCCGTGCTGTGTCAAGTTCATAATCTAAATTGGAAGCAACTTCATTGTGTTCTTATTGCACCGAAAGCTCGGAGCTCTACTTTTGCCACTTGGTTGGAACAATCCATGCTTTTATTCTCACGCACGTTGGTCTCTGAAGAGCAATCTGTGTTTTCTTGTCATTCTTCGTAGAGCAATTAACAGGCCGTGAGGAGGCATAGTATTGCCTCCTCACTACCTGCTTTAACTCCTTGAACCCTGCACTAGCGTGCTATAACTGCATGCATTGTGTGCAGTTGCTTGCAGAGTGGCCCCATTGGATCACGCTTAGTGGGTGCTATGCCCAGGGCTGCTGTTAGAAATCACAGGGTTAGAAATCACAGGGGGGGGACAGGAAGTGAAGGGTTGTTTCCATGTGGGGGGGACAGGAAGTGAAGTGATGCTTCTATGTTGGGGGGGGGGGACAGGAAGTGAAATCTTGTTTCCATGTTGGGGGACAGGAAGTGAAGTTATGTTTCCATGTTGGGGGGGGGGACAGGAAGTGAAGGGATGTTTCCATGTTGGGGGGACAGGAAGTGGTGTCTAACCCATACAGCCTACCTGCCAGCCCCCCCCCCCCCTTAAATAAATCAAAACAACATTTTCACAATAAATATTCTAAAATCATTCTTAGTGGACACAAAGATAACAGAGAAGCTGTGTGAATTAGCCCTTTTTTAAATATTTTTTTAAATAATAATAATTTAAAAACAAAGTTGAAATGTTTTAAAATTATTTTATTTTACAATTAAATTTTTTTTTTTTTACAATTTTTTTTTTTTTACAAGGGATTAAAACAATACAGGGTTACAATTTGTATTTTTTTTAACGGGACAGGAAAGCCGGCAGCTGTGTCTGTGTGTCTCCCTGCAGCAGCTGAAAGTTGGCGGGAGGGAGAGAAACTGGTTTTCAGCTGCTGCAAAGAGCCGCACAGGGCATCCTGTAATTGCCCTTCCTTCCCTCTGGTGTTTGGGAACCCCTATTTGCCCGGGCCTCCTACAATGGGACTGGTGGCCCCCCCTATCAGCGGCCCTGGCTAGGCCAACCAAAAGTGACAGGGGATATAATTCCTGCTGTAGTCACAAAGCACAGCATCGTGGCATGCAGGTAAAGGGGAAGGTGTTGGGGCTGGTAAAATAAGACTCAACTGAGGGGTTTGACCGTCCTTCAACTACATTCAGCACTACTGCCGTCGGGGGGCCTGGTTGGAATGGGTACTCTGTTTCTTGCCTCAACCTCCTCAAGAACTTCAGCCCTTTCTGACACACTAGGTTGAATACACAAAGCATGCAATATCGCAGAAAATCTCTGAAGGTAATACTTGATACCCAGTAGTGGTAATATATCAAGAAACAGGCAAGAAACAAGTTAGTAAAGGCAAGTCTCAATGTATGGTCACACAATATGAAAGAACGGCATAAATATGGATTGGCAATAGTAAGGACACAATTTGACATCTCTACCATCAGGAGCTCTGGTGAAGACTGTTTAGTGCCAGGGGCAGATCCAGGGCCCGGATTCAGAAACGACCTTTAAGTCTAGCTGATATTTATTGTATGTCTAAGAGCAGGTAGAGAGCAAAATTGCATGGGGGGGGGGGGGGCAAGATTTTTTTTGCCCAGGGTCCAATCAATATTAAAGACGGCCCTGGGTAAAAGTTAAAGGGTCGGATTCAGATAGCACTTACGCCGGCGTATCTCGAGATGCGCGGCGTAAGTGTAAATTTGCACCGTCGTATCTATGCGCCGTACCCAGAAAACTAGATACGCCGTAAAATAGGCTTCCTCCGACCGACATAACTTTTTTACGCCGGCGTATCGTAGGCGCATATTTACGCTGGGCGCATCTGCCGCTCCCATTGTTTTCGTATTCAAATATGCAAATGAGGGAGATACGCCGATTCAGAAACGTACGTTTGGCCGGCGCAGGCCAAGTGGAATATCTGGCGTAAAGTTACCCCTCATAAAGCAGGGGTAACTTTGCACCAGACTTGCTCAAGTCAGCTGGAGAGCAGCTACAGCAGCACCATTTCAGACGAGCTGAGCAACCACACTTGCAGGACACCACATCTGTATGCCAACATGCCAGGGGCAGCCGTGGTCATAGCACTACTGCGTCTACGGGCACGTAGGAGGGCACGGGAGAGGATATACCGAACGCGCATAGACGTCTTTGGCATGGGTGAATCAGAGATGTATCCCATTATTGTATTAGCCAGAACCCTACATGATGACATCACCAGCAAGACACACCGCGTACATGCAGTGCAGCCACTGGTCAAGGTCCTGGCAACACTGCATTTCCTTGCAAGTGGATCTTTTCAAAGAACAAGTGGAGTAGTGGCTGGTTTGTCACAATCCACCATGAGCAGATGCGTGCACCAGGTTGTCCCCGCAATCCTCAGACGCATGTCCCACCACTTCATCAGACCCACCCAGGAGTATCTGCGGCAGAAGGCAATGGCGGATTTTGTCAGAATTGCCGGATTCCCACGCACTGTGGGGGCCATCGATTGCACCCATGTGGCACTACGGCCCCCCGTGACACAGAGCACATATACTGCAATCGTAAGCACTGGCATTCCATCGATGTACAGGTGATAGCCGATGCCCAATGCCTCATATGGCACGTTCGTGCCAAACACCCAGGGGCCAGCCACGACAGCTACATATACCGTCAAAGCACCATCCCAACAGAATTCGAACAGAACGTGTATGGGGACAGCTGGCTTGTTGGTGAGTGACATGGAAGTCAGGCAGGGGCGTTGTTAGGGGTGGGCTGGGGAGGCTGGAGCCCCGAATGGGTCGGTGAAAAGCCCCGAGTCTCGGCCATTAAGGATGTCACACATAGCCCCGAGTCTCGCCGAGCAGGGAACATTTTATTCACATCTTACGGCACTTCACTTGGGCTCCTGCGCTGTTATTATCTGTTTTTTTTTAAGCCCTTCCGCCTGGTTGGCTGGTGGAACTGTCTGTCTCCCTCAATGTGGGAGTGGCGGGGAACACCATCCAACCAGGCGGAAGGGCTGAAAAAAAACAGAATAACGGCACAGGAGACGAAGTGAAGTAGGCGGCGATTGGCGGGCGGTGGAGTGGGAGGCGCTGTGCCTCTGTGGTGCGCTGATTGGCCGTATGGGATATGATGCCCATCATGCCATGACGTGTACACGACACGTGTTTACAGCGCGGCGGCGCCAAGTTTGATTTTCTCCATCTGGAGAATCCAGGCAGCAAGCCAAGGTAAGCAAAAAACACTCTCTTCTGTACCGCAGGGGAGAGAGACAGTGAGCAGTGCCGAGTAGAGAGCTGCTAAAGTAAGTAAACCAGCAGGTGATTGCCCTCTGTTCAGCGCTGCTCACTGTCTCTCCATCTGCATGATTAATGTAGGAAAGGACAGAGCTGGGGGGTGTCTGTGTAAATCTAAAGGGGTCTAGTGGTGCAGAGTGTTGCTGTCTAATGTAAAAGGGGCCCAGAGGTGTGGTGCTGTCTGTGTAATGTAAAGGGGTCCAGAGATGTGGTGCTGTGTAATGTAAAAGGTGTCCAGAGGTGCAGTGCTGTGTAATGTAAAAGGGGTCCAGAGTGCTGTGTAATGTAAAAGGAGTCCAGAGTGCTGTGTAATGTAAAAGGGGTCCAGAGTGCTGTGTAATGTAAAAGGGGTCCAGAGATGCGGTGCTGTGTAATGTAAAAGGGGTCCAGAGGTGCGGGGGGCTGTGTAATGTAAAAGGGGTCCAGAGATGCGGTGCTGTGTAATGTAAAATGGGTCCAGAGGTGCGGGGGGCAGTGTAATGTAAAGGGTCCAGAGATGCGGTGCTGTGTAATGTAAAAGGGGTCCAGAGGTGCTGTTCTGTGTAATGTAAAAGGGGTCCAGAGGTGCGGTTCTGTGTAATGTAAAAGGGGTCCAGAGGTGTGGTGCTGTGTAATGTAAAAGTGGTCCAGAGGTGCAGTGCTGTGTAATGTAAAATGGGTCCAGAGGTGCAGTGCTGTGTAATGTAAAAGGGGTCTAGAGGTGTGGGGGGCTGTGTAATGTAAAAGGGGTCCAGAGGTGCAGTGCTGTGTAATGTAAAAGGGGGTATGTTGGACAGGACAGTGTATGTTGGTCAGGACAGGTCAGTGTATGTAGGACAGGACAGGTCATTGTATGTAGGACAGGACAGGTCAGTGTATGTTGGACAGGTCAGTGTATGTAGGACAGGTCAGGTCAGTGTATGTAGGACAGGACAGGTCAGTGTTAGTGTAGGACAGGACAGGTCAGTGTATGTAGGACAGGACAGGTCAGTGTATGTAGTGTTGAGCAGAATACGCCATATTCGATTTCGCGATATATCACGAATATATAGCCGAATATTCGAGAAATATTCGCTAAATTCGAATATTCGTGATATTTTATCGAAATGAAATTTTTGCGAAATTTCGCTATTGCGAATGCAAAAATAATTGCGAAATTTCGACAACAGCGGAAGGAGCACTCTGATTGGCTCAGAATATTCGTGATATTTTGCACTCTGATTGGCTCAGAATATTTGTGATATTGTATCGAAATTTCGCAAAATGCGAATGCGATATTGATGGCGAAATTTCGGAAGGAGCACTCTGATTGGCTCAGAATATTCGTGATATTTTACAATACAAAATAATTGCGAATATTCGGCAAATGCGGAAGGAGCACTCTGATTGGCTCAGAATATTCGTGATATTTTACAATACAAAATAATTGCGAATATTCGGCAAATGCGGAAGGAGCACTCTGATTGGCTCAGAATATTAGTGATATTTTACAATACAAAATAATTGCGAATATTCGGCAAATGCGGAAGGAGCACTCTGATTGGCTCAGAATATTCTTGATATTTTACAATACAAAATAATTGCGAATATTCGGCAAATGCGGAAGGAGCACTCTGATTGGCTCAGAATATTCGTGATATTTTACAATAGAAAATAAAAAGTGTTTTGCATTGGTGGTGATTCTTTACTCTATCCATCTGTCACAGCCGTTTGTCAATCAAACACCTTGAAGATTGAACACGTTCATGCTGCATGCTTTGGACTTTTTTTCACTTCACACATCAAAGACATTTTTATGAAAGATTATTTTTCTATTATTGGGACTATATTTCTTTATATATTTGTTTCACTGTGTATTTCACAAGTTATTTGCGCTTGCTTATTTTATAATTTGCCCACATGTCTTGTCACTAGACATATTTTTTATTCTTGTAGAGCGACTCCATTTTCTGTCTTGTATTAATTTATGTTGTATAACATTTTTGAGTTGCTGCTGTATTCTCCCCTTTTTTTAAGGTATGCGCAATTTTTTCCTTCTTACAAAAAAAAATAATATCAAACATACAAATATTCATAACAGAAACATACACAAAGCCCCCCCCTTTTGCATCAGAGACAATCAGAGTTCTCCTACCACAGTTATCGAAAATTCGCAATCATTTTCGCATTCGCATTAGCGAAATTTCGCAATTTGTTTTTTTTTTATATTCGGCAACATAAAAGGATCGCCTCAGCTTAGCTACTCGGCCCAGGGTCTCTAATCATACCAGCAATTGTTTTAGACGTCGATAGGATGTGATCTGGTTTAAAAATAAAATTGAAAAAATGCGAATATTCGGAATAGCGAATATTCACCGCGAAATTCGAAATATATCGCGAATACTCGAATATGCCATATTCGAGCCGAATATTCGCAATACGAATATTCGTGAGCAACACTAAGTGTATGAAGGACAGGACAGGTCAGTGTATGTAGGACAGGACAGGTCAGTGTATGTAGGACAGGACAGGTCAGTGTATGTAGGACAGGTCAGTGTTAGTGTAGGACAGGACAGGTCAGTGTATGTAGGACAGGACAGGTCAGTGTTAGTGTAGGACAGGACAGGTCAGTGTATGTAGGACAGGACAGGTCAGTGTATGTAGGACAGGTCAGTGTATGTAGGACAGGTCAGTGTATGTAGGACAGGACAGGTCAGTGTATGTAGGACAGGACAGGTCAGTGTATGTTGGTCAGGACAGGTCAGTGTATGTTGGTCAGGACAGGTCAGTGTATGTTGGTCAGGACAGGTCAGTGTATGTTGGACAGGACAGGACAGGTCAGTGTATGTAGGACAGGACAGGTCAGTGTATGTGGGACAGGACAGGTCAGTGTATGTTGCTCAGGACAGGTCAGTGTATGTTGGTCAGGACAGGTCAGTGTATGTTGGTCAGGACAGGTCAGTGCATGTAGGACAGGACAGGTCAGTGTATGTAGGACAGGACAGGTCAGTGTATGTAGGACAGGTCAGTGTATGTAGGACAGGACAGGTCAGTGCATGTAGGACAGGACAGGTCAGTGCATGTAGGACAGGACAGGTCAGTGTATGTAGGACAGGAAAGGTCAGTGTATGTCTGTCCGCCCCCATGATGCAGACATCACGAGGGGCACATGCACGACTAACATCCTCCTGTCTTTTGCCTTCCAGGTGACTCTGCATATGCACTTGGGCCCCATCTCATGACTCCATTCCGGAATCCCCAAACCCCAGGAGAGAGAAGATACAATGATGCACACACACGTACCCGTGGAGTGGTGGAACGCACATTTGGCATCCTGAAGTCCAGTTTCCGATGTCTGGATAAGTCCAGGGGGACCCTGTTGTATTCCCCAAACTTTGTGTGCCAGATCATCGGTGCATGTTGCGTGCTGCACAACTACGCCATGAGAAAGGGCCTGGAGATTGACCTACGTGAAGACCTGACCCCCGAACCCCAAAGTACCCCCCTGCCCGAGGCTACCCCGTCTGCTGAGGGATCAGCAGTCAGGAGTAACCTCATGGAACGTATCTTTACAAGTTAAACACACACATTCATCATGGCACAAGGAGAATGCACGCATGCACACCACTGTGGCCCCTAGCACACACCCCACATCCACATCACATTGGATTAGCCCAAGTCCACCAAGCAGGACTTGGGAGCAGCAACGCCACGGCAAGGCTCCAAGTATGTTGCTGACCATTCATACCACATTCACACGGCCGTGGGGATAAATTCTCCCCAGCGAGCCAGGGTGACACCCCTTACTGGCAGGAGTGTCACCCCCACATTCACTAACCAGTCACACTGTAGCCTGCACTACTGACCATGTGCAGGGGTTATAACTAAAATAAAACTCATAACCTGAGTGCAAATAATAAAAAAAATCATCACCTGAGTATACAAAATAAAAAAAAAAACTCAACATTTGAGCCGAACAGAAAAACAACAAAAAAAATCATCTGCCCTGGCGTGGGCTGCGCCTAGTGCCTAGGCTCCTGGTCCGCAGTCGCCTGTGGGGAGCCTCAGGTGTGGGGGGGGGGTTATCTGGTGGAGAGACATCCCCCGGTCTCTCCCTGGCTGCCCTCCAGTGCCAGGGCAATGCGGCGGAGGTAGGTGTTAGTCACTGCCTGCATCCGCAGCTGGCGGGTGGTGGTATTGCGCTGGTGGCGCCATGTCTGCCTCCCCTCCTCATGTATAGCAGCTGCCAGGCTCCTCCCCTCCACCTGCATGGCAGCCGTATTGGCCTGGACTGCCTCTGCCAGGCTCCGCACCTCCGTCACTAGGCCTGATGTGGTGGCCTGAAGATCCCCCATACATGTCAGAATGCCAGTGCAATTGGCACTCACGTCCTGCAGGCTAGAATTGAATGCCACATTGTGTCCCTCCTGCTGGGTGAGGGCCTGCTGCACAGAGAGCGTACAGGCAGCCTGGGTCTGAGCCGAGGAGGCCAGGCTCTCTGCCAACTTGTGCAGGTCCCCCACTAATGCTGACATATGGTGGGTTTGGCGGGCCTGGTCCCTCGCCAAATTCTCCTCCAATGCCTCTGGAACACCCCTTGTTTTCCGGGTAGCCTTCCTTGGGGCAGAGGAGGCTTGGGGCAGGCTGGATGGGGTGGCCCTTGAGGGGCTATCCCTGATGGGGATGGTGGCCCTTGAGGGGCTATCCCTGATGGGGGAGGAGGTTGGGGAGGGAACAGGTATGGGGGTATCCTCCACTATAAAAAACCCATCCTCCATAGTGACCTGCTCCTCTTCCACTTCCTCAACAGGTGAGGAGGGGCCACTCTCGGCCAGGGATGGGGTCGGTCGCCCAGCAGCCGACGACGGCCCAGCTACCTCCTGGACATCTGAGGATAACACAAAACATTCACATGTTGGTGGACCCACACACTTGTCACGTGTTCCCTTGCCCCCCCCCCACACATGATACACACCAAAGAGAATATAAAACACACTTACCTGTCCTCAAGGGCTGATCGACAGAATCAAAGCCCACCAGGCCCTCCACCAGCTCCCTATAAAGGCACCTGGCAATGATCATCTCATCGGCAGTGAGGGTTAGGTTGGTGGCTGGTCCTCCTCCTGTGCCACTGGCATGCCTGCGGATCTTGCCCAGCTCCTCTTTGACAAGACGCCGCAGATCGTTAAACTTTTTGCTGATATCCCTGGTGGTCCGAGCCGCAACGCCAAGGGCATTCACCTGGGTTGTTATTTCCAGCACAATATGATCCTTCTCCACCTTGCTGGTAGTGCCAGCCTGTGCCCCATAGAGGAACGCGCCATATTTATCGAGGCCCTCAATAATCAGAGCCTTCTCAGCAGGGGAGAAATTGAGATTCCTCCTTCTCTTAACACCTGGTGCAGACATGCCTCCAACAAAATGCAAAAGTCCTAGCAGTACTAAAAAAATCCTTGTGTACTTTTGCACTTGACGGGCGCATGTCTGGGCGTATTTATGCACTGGGTGTAGGCGTTGGGCCGGCATATCTTAGGGGTTAGGCCGGGCGTAGTTGTGCACATGCGCAGATGGGTGCAGACAATCCGTCCTCGTCACAGCGCATGCACCGTTTAAGATAGGCCCGACGTATCTCTCTGGGACATGGTCGGACCATCATTTGCATGGGGTGACACCCACTTACACTTACGCTGCCTTACGCCGCCTTACGCCGTCGAAAATACATTACGCTGGCGCATCTTGGTGAGTAATATCTTTCTGAATACAGTACATGCCTCTCCGCGCTGGGCCGGCGTAGTGTAAATAAGATACGCTACGCCTGCATAAATATGCGCCAATGTGTCTGAATCCGGCCCAAAGAGTCAACTGGTAAAGGGTCCTGAAATATTATTTTTTTACGCCTTCTGGGAAAGGGGGCTTGGAACACTTTGGCTTGCCTTGACGATTGGGCAATGTTCATAGATAGTTGGGAACCTCAGCAGTTTGGGAAAACCAATTTGCTCATGTCTAGGTGGGACAAGCTTTGATCTTTTACTCAGCTTAGATACCATTTTGGTGCATTCAATGCCTATTCAGTTTTCTTTTTCAAAAAAGGAAAAGGTTGGCTTTTGATCACATTCATCATGTAGAAAAAGCCTTTGTTCAACTGCCAACACTTCTGACTCACAAATTATCCCCTACACGAGTCTTCAATCTGTCGCTTTGCATGCAACTATCTGTGTTCGGCGCTCCTTTGCCCTCAGTGAATTTACCGGCGTCGTTACAACTTTTTCTTTCCACTGAATTGTATATAAAGTTTTATATTTCGCTTCATATGACCACCTTAGCTCATGAATATGACAGCCAATGCTTCAGCTACAATATAATAATGGACATAATTAGCCAGCTTTTTTTTTTCCCCTGAGATGTGCTGGAGCTAATTGTCATTTTGTCATTAAATTACTAAACTACTTTTGATTTGAATAATTGCATTTCACACCGACTAATGGGAATTTTTTATTTTTTTTGTCCGCAAGATGATAAGTATTCTTGTCAAGAGACAACTGTGTGCAAATCCTTCGAATGTCCATATTATTTTTTAATTAAGCATGAAAATTAGGTAATAAAGCAATTATTAATAAAGCATAATAATTTGTTAAAGCGGAATTCCGCCGGAAAAAAAATAAAAGTCAGCAGCTACAAATACTGCATCTGCTGTCTTTTAATATATGGACACTTACCTGTCCAGGGCGCCCGCGATGGAGGATCTGACCCTCTTCTCTCTTGTACTGCCGCCGCCATCTTTGGTATGAGAATGAGGGAGTAAAGCCTTGCGACGTTCACTATTGCGCATGCGCGAGTCGCGCTGCACTATGTCACTGGTCCCTGCTGTCTTCTGAGACCTGTGTGTCTCCTAGAAGACAGCGAGGGGGCCGGAGGAGGGGCCGTAGATGGCATAGATTTCCGCGGATACTGCGGCGATCTATGCCTCGAAGTAGGAGCAAATACCTGTATTAAATGTGAACCCGGAGGGGGGAGGTGTCCAAAAAGCGGAAGTTCCATTTTTGGATGGAACTCCGCTTTAATATTATACAACAAAAGAACATTCGCTTTTTGCCTCTAAACATGGGACTAGAACAGCCATTGCAATTATGATACTATGAATGCAGGGTTGAGGAGTGTGCTACATATGGAGTGTAGGGTTGAGGAGTGCAGTACATACAGAGTGCATGGTTGAGCAGTGTGTTACATACAGAGTGCAGGGTTGAGGGGTGTGCTGTGTACAGTGTGCAATGTTGAAGGGTGCGCTATGTAGAGAGGGCAGGGTGGAGGGGTGGGCTGTGTACAGGCTGCAGAGTTGAAGAGTCCGCTATGTACAGAGTGCAGGGTTGAGGGATGTTCTGTGTACAGAGTGCTGAGCTGAGGGGTGTGATATATAATGGTGTATGTTTGAGGAGTTGAGGAGTGCGCTATGCAATAAATGCAGGGTTGAAGGGTGCGCTACAAAAAGAGTGCAGAGATGAGGGGTGTGCTGTGTAAAGAGTGCAGGTCTGAGGAGTATGCTATGTACTGAGTGCAGGGTTGAGGGGTGCACTAGGTACTGACTGCAGGGTTGAGGGGTGCACTACATACAGAGAGCAGGGTTGAGGGGTGCACTACATACAGAGAGCAGGGTTGAGGGGTGCGAAACAAACAGAGTGCAGGGTTGAGGGGTGTGCTACATAAAAGGTGCAGGGTTGAGTGGTGCGTATGTATAGAATGCAGGGCGGAGGTGTGTGCTATATACAAATGCAGAGTTGATGGGTGTGCTATGTACTCCCAAGTTCTCCCCCCAAGTAAAAAGTTCTCCCCCCATTCCAGTACAGAGCTCTTTTCCTGCCACAACTTGGGGGGTGCTGCAAAAGAGAAGCTACAACTTACAGCATCTGTGCAGGCTGCCGGCGCAATTACTGGAGAAGCTTCTACCATGTGGCTAGGAGCGACCCCGCCCCCTCCCTCCTCTGCTCCCATTTGCTCCCTCCCTCCTCTGCTCTCCTAAATGGGAGGGGTTCTGTGTGACCGATATAGCTGGCATTTGTAAACAGGGGAGCAGCACTTCCTTATTTATAAGTGACAGTAGTGAGCAGGGAGAAGTAAGCAGTGCCAGGGGTGGCAGAACTTTTCGCCTCAAAAAAGCCCTGCTGGTGCTCGTAAAAGCACGCCCCTGCCAGGAATATCAATGGAGCCCAGTGCTGGGAACTTGTTCCGGCAATGGGCTCCACTCCGAGACTTAGCTTTGATTCACCATAACAAACATGTCATACTTACCTCCACTGTGCAGTTCGTTTTGCACACAGTGGCCCCGATCCTGGTCTTCTGGGGTCCCTCGGCGGCTGTCGCGGCTCCTCCCCGCAGCAACTACACACAGCCATGCGAGCGTGATACAGTGGCGGCCTCTTTTAGAGAGAAAAGATTCGACATAGAGAGAAAAGATTTGACATAGAGAGACATGAAGATTCGACATATCTCGAGATGCGCCGCGTAAGTGCAAATATGCGCCGTCGTATCTGTGCGCCGTGCCCACAAAACCAGATACGCCTGAAAATAGGCTTCCTACGACCGACGTAACTTGCCTACGCCGTCGTACCGTGGGCGCATATTTACACCGGATGCATTTGCCACTCCCATTGATTGAAGCACATATGCAAATGAGGGAGATACGCCGATTCACAAACGTTATACGCGGTTTGCGTAAGTCGTACGTCCGGCGTAAAGTTAAGCCCCATATATGAGGCGCAAGTCATGCTAAGGTATGGACTAGGGAACACAGCCGTCGTATTTTACGTCGTTTAGGTAGTACGTGAATAGGGTACGTGAATAGTAGGTTACGTTCATGTCGTATCTTAGGGAGTAATTCCGACGTGATTCTGAGCATGCGCACAGGGATACATCCACGGGACGGCGCATGCGCCGTTTGTTTTAAGTACTTCTATGACGCTTGGCCCAGCATTTGCATGGGGTCACGCCTCATTAGCATGGCTCACGCCCACTACCAGCTACGCTGGCTTACGCCGAGGAAACCCAGCGTATCTTTAACAGCAAGTGGGAGCGAGTGCTTTGTAAATCTAGTGCTTGCCTCTGTGCGCTGCGCCGGCATAGCGTAAAAGAGATGCGCTACGCCGGCATAAAGATGTGCCGATGTCTGTGAATCCGGCCCGAAGAGTCTAAATGTTTGTTTTTTTTGTTTTTGTTTTTTAGATTCTGTCGAATCTTCTTTTTTTTTTTTTTTTCATTCGACAGACACCATAAGCCTTCAATGACAGATTCGACCTTAATTTGGATTTTCGGAACGAATGCATTTTTTTTTACAAAAAACTAAATGAATAAAAACGAATTTCGGGAGTAACTAAATAAATGTATTTTTCAGACAAAAACGAAATTACTAAACAAAATATTTCAGTGTGCACATGTCTAGTAAATTGTGGGTTGCTGCCGGTTTCTTGTTGGCCTGAGTTACTTTTCCATATAAAGCACATATTATACGCTACTAATTTAGTATGTTACACACTCATCAGGAAGAAAAGCTGACCTTAAAATTCTATATTTTTTAAGAAAAAAATAAGTAATTTGTAATTATTTATCCTAACACGTCCAGTGGAGCCATAACAGATGACGTGCTCTTTTCTAGAATGCGTCTTTTAGCGAGGTGCCGTACATATGCCAAGGTAGGGAAATATTTACAGGGATAGAAAAAAAAAACGACATTAATGCCTGCCCTGACATCTGTGCTTTCAGCTTTCACAACTGGTCAATTTGTTACCATTTTCTCTGGATTTAAATTATTTTGTATTACCGCAAAAAATCCTATTTTACAGTTTGGTTTGATGCTTTTTAATCCGGGGGTCTCCAAACATCCAAATCCAGCCTGCTGCATAATTTTCTCTGGCCCTCTGTAAAGGGATGACTTTAACCACTTAAGACCCCGACCAATATGCAGCTAAAGGACCTGGCGATTCGGCACTGCGTCTTTTTAACTGACAATTGCGCGGTCGTGCGACGTGGCTCCAAAACAAAATTTCCGTCCTTTTTTTCCCACAAATAGAGCTTTCTTTTGGTGGTATTTGATCACCTCTGCGTTTTTTTTTTTTTGCGCTATAAACAAAAATAGAGCGACAATTTTGAAAAAAATTCAATATTTTTTCTTTTTGCTGTAATAAATATCCCCAAAAAATATATATAACATTTTTTTTTCCCTCAGTTTAGGCCGATACGTATTCTTCTACCAGTTTTTGGTAAAAAAAAAATCGCAATAAGCGTTTATCGATTGGTTTGCGCAAAATTTATAGCGTTTACAAAATAGGGGATAGTTTTTTTGCATTTTTATTAATTATTATTTTTTTACTACTAATGGCGGTGATCAGCGATTTTTTTTCGTGACTGCGACATTATGGCGGACACTTCGGACAATTTTGACACATTTTTGGGACTATTGTCATTTTCGCAGCAAATACTGCATTAAAAATCCATTGTTTACTGTGAAAATTACAATTGCAGTTTGGGAGTTAACCAAAAGGGGCACTGAAGGGGTTAAGTGTGACCTCATCTGTGTTTCTAACTGTAGGTGGGTGTGGCTGTAGGTGTGACGTCATTGATTGTGTTTCCCTATATAAGGGAACACACGATCGATGACAGTGCCACAGTGAAGAACGGGGAAGCTGTGTTTACACACAGCTCTCCCCATTCTTCAACTCTGGGGACCGATCGTGGGACTCCAGCGGCAATCAGGTCCACAGGTCCCACGGCCGCGGTCACGGAGCTTCGGACCGGGTCGCGTGCACCACACGGCTGGGCTTAAAGGGCAACGTACAGGTACGTGGATGTGCCCAGCCGTGCCATTCTGCCGACGTATATATCGGCATGAAGGGGTCCTTAAGTGGTTAAAGGGGTTGTAAAGGTTTGTGTTTTTTCACCTTAATGCATCCTATGCAAAACACGGGCCCCCCAGCCCCCCGTTTTACTTACCTGAGCCCTTTCACCTGCTGTACGCGTCCCCGGCCTCCTCTTCTCCACGGAGTCTCGGCGTTGATTGGATAGATTGATAGCAGTGCAGCCATTGGCTCCCATTGGTGTCAATCAAATCCAATGACGCGGCCACCGGGGGTCGGGGGCCGAGTCATACACTTGGTGGCTATGTACTATGACACGGGAGCGTGCCCGCAAAGGAAACCCTTCCTAGAGGGGGTTAGGTATTGTGGGGAGGAGCCACCGTGGGACCTCAGAACAGGAGGATGGGAGCCACTCTGTGCAAAATCAATTGGAGTGGAGTGGAGTATGACATGTTTGTTATTAAAAATGTTTTTTTTAACCTATACAACCCCTTTAATGTGGACTCTGATGTACTGTAAAAGGGGACTGTGATGAGAACTCTGATGAAGGGGGGACTCTCATGTATGAGGGGACTTTGATGGGGACTCTCATGTAAGGGGGGACCGTAAAGTAAGGGGGACTTCAATGTAAGGGGGGATTTGATGGAGACTAAGATATAAAGGGGCTCAGATGAGGACTCTGATGTAAGGGGAGACTCTGATGGGATGCTTCTTTGTGTAGCACTACCCAGGGCTGCTGATAAGGCAGCCCACGGGCCACACCCAGCCTGTCGCCGCTAAATGTCCGGCCCATCAGTGCCCGCTCCTCTTCTCCTCTGGTCCACCACAGGTGCACCAGGACCTTCCCTCCTGCCAAGTGCCCCAGAGAAATCAGCTTGCAATGGGGACACTTGAGCAGGCGTGCCCCCGAGCTGTCTATTCACACACAGGAACTCGGCCACGCCCTCCCTCTCCTCATTGGCTCACTGGCTGCGATTGACAGCCAGTGACTCCTGCTGCTGTCTCAGCCAATGAGGAGGGAGAGAACCAGCAGGCTCTCGTGCACAGCACTGGAGAAAGATCAGGCTCAGGTAAGTATTGGGGGGGGGGGGGGGTTTGCTGCACATAGAAGGTTAAAAAAAACTTGAGCCTTTACAACCGGGGCCTTAAATATTGATTGGACCCTGGACAAACATTTTCGTGGGCACCCTAAATCTACTTATCAACTATCTGCAGGCAGCGTAGACTCAAGGGGCAGCTGCTTTGGGCCCCACAACAATGACTGGGCCCAGGACAGCTGCCCCTTTTGCCATATTTTAGAGATGGCCCTCTTTTCAACCACTTTAAGCTGGCTGTAACTTAGTAGAATTTTAAAATGTTTCACTTTAGGAATGTCTGTTTGATTTTCTAGCTTTTAGGCCCCGTACACACGACCGGTTTTCTCGGCAGAATTCAGCAAGAAACTCGATGGGAGACGTATTCTGCCGAGAAAACCGGTCGTGTGTACACTTTTCGCCGAGAAACCCGTCGAGGATGTTCTCTATTTCCTCGTTGGGCAATGGGAAAATTTGGCTCGCCGAGATCCTCTGCGGCTTCACAAGAAACTCGATGAGCAAAACGATGTGTTTTGCCCATCGAGTTTCTCGGATGTGTGTACGGGGCCTCAGTGAGGTCAGTTTGGTGTTTGTTTTCAACCGCAGTGACAAGAAAATTGAAAGGAACAGATAGAAAATGTTCTCAAAAATCTAGTACTCTATGGCCATCTTTGTTGTGTTACTAACACTGCCACTGATCACTTAAAGGGTACCTCCAAAAATCGCAGATTCCCGCCATTACTAGTAAAAAAAATATAAAAAAAAATATTAATAAAAATGCCATAAAACTATCCTCTATTTTGTAAACGCTATAGCCCAGATTCTCAAAAGACTTACGATGGCGTAGCGCCATGTACGCCGTCGTAAGTCCGAATGAGAGCCATCGTAAGTCCAAATGAGAGCCGTTGTATCTATGCGACTGATTCTTAGAATCAGTTACGCATAAACTCGGCTAAGATACGAGCGGCGTAAGTCTCTTACACCGTCGTATCTTAGGGTGCATATTTACGCTGGCCGCTAGGTGGCGCTTCCGTAGATTTCCGCGTTGAATATGCTAATGAGCTAGATACGCCGATTCACAAACGTACGTGCGCCCGGCGTATCAAGATACGTCGTTTACGTAAGACATACGCCGGCGTAAAGTTACCCCTCATAAAGCAGGGGTAAGTCATGTTAGGTATGGACGTCGGAAACGTCGGAGCAGCGTCGTGTTTTACGTTGTTTGCGTAAGTCGTCCGTGAATAGGGCTGGACGTAAGTTACGTTCACGTCGACTAGGCATTGAGCGGGCGTAATTTTATTTGAAAATTCGACGTGATACTGAGCATGCGCGCGCATGCGCCGTTCGATAAAAGTGTCATTTACGTGGGGTCACACTACATTTACATACAACAAACCCCCTACTAGCCCAGTTTGAATTTGGCGGGCTTACGCCGTATCAGATACACTACGCCGCCGTAACTTAGAGCGGAAGATGTTTGTGAATACGGGACCTGCCGCTCTAAGTTACGGCGGCGTAGTGTATCTGAGATACGCTACGCCCGCCTAAAGATAGGCGCTTTTTTGAGAATCTGGGGGGTAGATTCAGATAGAATCGTCTATCTGTCCGCCCGGCGTAACGTATCTCAGATACGTTACGCCGCCGTAATTTAGGGCGCAAGTTCTGTATTCAGAAACAACTTGCGCCCTTAGTTACGGTGGCGCAACGCATCTGTGCCGGCGTAAGCCCGCCTAATTCAAATGTGGATGATGTGGGCATGTTTTATGTATATTAACTGTGACCCCGCGTATTTGACGTTTTTTGACGAACGGCGCATGCTCGAAATTCCGCCGCAAATCGGCATTGCTTTCGACGTGAACGTAAATTACGTCCATCCCTATTCGCGAACGACTTACGCAAACGACGTAAAATTTTCAAAACTCGACGCGGGAACGACTGCCATACTTAACATAGGATACGCCTCATATAGCAGGGGTAACTATATGCCAAAAAAAGCCTAACGTAAACGACGTAAAAAAATGCGCCGGCCGGACGTACGTTTCTGAATCGGCGTATCTAGCTCATTTGCATATTCCTCGCGTAAATTTATGGAAGCGCCACCTAGCGGCCAGCGTAAAAATGCAGCCTAAGATACGACGGTGTAAGACACTTACGCTGGTCGGAATCTTAGGGATATCTATGCGTAACTGATTCTATGAATCAGGCGCATAGATACGACCGAGCGCACTCAGAGATACAACGTCGTATCTTCTATCTGAATCTACCCCTGGGCCTATAACTTTTGCGCAAACCAATCAATAAACGCTTATTGCAATTTTTTTTTTTACAAAAAATATGTAGAAGAATACGTATCGGCCTAAACTGAGGAAAAAAATAATAATTTTTAGACGGAATCGTGCAGCTCTAATATCTATCTATCTATCTATCTATCTATCGATCGATCGATCGATCGATCGATAGATAGATCGATATTGACATATAAAAAGACAACAGCAACAGTATATATATATATAGATCGATCGATCGATAGATAGATAGATCTATATATATATATATATACTGTTGCTGTTGTCTTTTTTTATGCGAAATTCAGGTCTCAGTCAGTAAAGTTCACCACATAGTTATATATATATATATATATATATATATCTATGTATAGATATATATATATATATATACATATATATATATATATATATATAGAGAGAGAGAGAGAGAGAGAGAGAGAGAGAGAGGTCTATCTATCGATCGATCGATAGATAGATCTATATATATATATAACTATGTGGTGAACTTTACTGACTGAGACCTGAATTTCGCATAAAAAAAAAAAAAAGCAAGAAAAATATTAACATATAAAAAGACAACAGCAGCAGTTAATATGAATACATTTTCTTGCTCCAAGTTTTTCTCGCTTCTCGCATGGGATCTTTCTGGGAATTTGGAAGCGTTTAGGCATTTAGTTTGACTGCAGCTTCCTCTGAGATTTTTAGAGTCATTTATAATAATTTATGTGGAAAGAAAGAAGTGAAGGGACTGATGACAGATAAAGTGCAGGCTTTCCAGGGAAAAACGCCAACCTGAACTTTCTCTTGGCTCCCAGAACATAGGCTGGTGTGTCTGCTCACCTCTCAGAATCACGTTGCAAATACTCCCTACGTAACAACGTCGGCTCAATGCTTTCGACATGAACGTAACCTACGCCCAGCCCCATTCACGTACGCTTACGCAAACAACGTAAAATACAACGGCTGTTCCATCGTCCATACCTTGCATGGGCTGCGCCATATTTTTGGTGGTTTATCTTTACGCCGGCGTATGTCTTACGTAAACGGCGTATCTTACTGCGATGGGCGTACGTAGGTTCGTGAATCGGCGTATCTTGCTCATTTACATATTTGACGTGTAAATCCACGTACACGCCCCTAGAGGCCAGCGTAAATATGCACATAAGATACGACGGCGTAGGAGACTTACGTCGGTCGTATCTTGGCCTAATTTAAGCGTATCTGGTTTCCAGAATACGCTTAAATATACGACGACGCGCATTCTGACTTACGACGGCGTATCTACTGATACGCCGACGTGAGTCTTTCTGAATCCGGCTATATATATATATATATATATATATATATATATATATATATATACACACAGTATATATAGATACTGTACATACTGTATAATATATATATAAATACACAGTGCCTTGCAAAAGTATTGAACCACTATCCCCCCCCCCCATGTTTTGTTGCCTCACAACCTGGAATTAACATGGATTGCTTGAGGATTTGCATTAATCAATTTTTCAGAACATGCCCACAACTTTGAAGATGTTTTATTTTTATTTATTTTTTATTCTGAAGCAAACAATAAATAGGACAAAATAACAGAAAACGTAAATGTGCATAACTATTCACCCCCCTAAAGTCAATACTTTGTAGAGCCACCTTTTGCGGCTATCACATCTCCAAGTTGCTTTGGATAAGTCTCTATTATGTTGCCACAACTTACCACTGGGATTTTTGCCCATTCCTCCTTGCAAAACTGCTCCAGGACCCTTCAAGTTGGATGGTTTGCGTTTGTGAACAGCAATCTTTAACTCTGACCACAGATTTTCTATTGGATTGAGGTCTGGGCTTTGGCTAGGTCATTCCAACACATTTACATGTTTCCCTTTAAACCACTCAAGTGTTGCTTTAGCAGTGTGTTTGGGGTCATTGTCCTGCTGGAAGGTGAACCTCCATCCTAGTCTCAAATCGCACACAGAGTGCTACAGGTTTTACTCAAGAATATCCCTGTATTTAGCACCATCCATTTTTCCCTCAACTCTGACCAGTTTCCAAGTCGGAGTAAACAATGGCCTTTCTTTGGTGTCAGTGGATGGAATAGTGCCCCATTATTGGTTTCAATGGTAGGAATAATGCCCTATTGTTGGTGTCAATGGAAGGAATTATGCATCATCATTGGTGTCAATGGAAGAAATTCTGCCCCATTGTTGGTGACAGTGAAAGGAAATGTGCCCTTTTTTTGGTGTCAGTGGGAGCAGTAGTTTCCCATTCTTGGTGTCAGCGGTAGGAATAGTGGCCCAATCAATGGAAGGAATTATGCTCCATCATTGGTGTCGATGGAAGGAATTGTGCCCAAAAATGCTAATTTGCATACCCGACGCTGGAAAACGACGCGAACAACACCCAGCGGCAGCCGAAGTATTGCAGCCTAAGATCCGAAGGCGTACGAAGCCGTAAGCCTGTCGGATCTTTGCCAAAAGCCGTCGTATCTTGTTTGTGAATCACAAATTAAGATACGACGCAGCAAATTTGAAAATACGCCGGAGTATCAGTAGATACTCTGGCGTATTTGTTCTGTGAATCTGGCCCTTTGTCTTTATGATGTAATTGGAAATTGGAAATTTTCCATGCGTATCTCCTGTATTACCGTTGCTCGCTCCCGCGGCAGGCATATGTGCTCATTGAAACCTCCCTTCAATAATGAATGTCACAATCATTTACAAAAAACATTTGTTCCCCACTGTAAATGGCATTGTTAAATTAATCAAAAGCGTCAAACGAGGAAAAGCAAAAAAAAAAAAAAATAAGAGGCGCTCTCCAACCTGCACTTAAAAGCTGAATATTGATCAACTGCAATTTGCATTTTGAATGGCCTTTTTATAACAAAATCTCAATGGTATCATCAGATTGTGGCAGGGTGCAAACCTTTCCAGCTCCTCTGAAGTGCTGAGAGATTTCTGTGTCCGCCAGGAGGGAGATCGAATGACGCCGTTTGGTAAAATAATGAATTCAGGCCGGCCTATTACAAAAGAGCGTATAAGTAAATTCAAATGTAAGGAAAATGCCATTATGTAGCGAGCGAGGCTTTTCGATAGTATAGCAAAAACAAAGCTGATTTACAAATGTTATTTGTTCCCTGTGGGCACGGCGAGCATTGTTCGATACAAATGAAAGCGGCGTGATGTTGATTTACTGGAAGGGATTGTAATTATCATATTACGTTGGGGAAGGGTTGCAAACTCACTTTCTTGACATTAACAAGTCATCTACCTGAGCTTCGTCCTAGCAGTTTTTTTACAATGGCGGTTTCCTCCTCTTCTTTGGAGAAGGGTAGATTGTTTTCCAGCTTCTAAAAGTTGGCATGACCTGGGTGGGGCTGAAGGGTAGGAGTGGTATTGAACTCCGTGGCGCTGGTGCTTAAATTCTTTTTTGGGGAGGGGGGACGCAAACAAACTGAAAAAAAAAAAAACAATTAATTGCAGCCACTGTGTCCATCAATTGCCACCACTGTGCCATCAAACGCAGCCACGGTGCCCATCAAACACAGTCACTATGCCATCAATTACTGCCGCAGTGCCATCAAATGTAGCCACTGTGCCCATCAAATGCAGCCAATGTGCCCATCAAATGCAACCAATGTGCCCATCAAATGCAGCCAATGTGCCCATCAAATGCATCCAATGTGCCCATCAAATGCAGCCACTGTGCCATAAAACGCAGCCACTGTGTCCATCAAAAGCAGCCACTGTGTCCATCAATTGCTGCCACTGTGCCCATCAATTGCTGCCACTGTGCCTATCAATTGCCGTCACTGTGCCCATCAATTGTTGCCAGTGTGCTCCTCAATTGTCGCTACTGTGCCCATCAATTGCTGCCAGTGTGCTCATCAATTGCTGCCAGTGTGCCCATCAATTGCTGACACTGTGCCCATCAATTTCTGCCAGTGTTCCCATCAATTGCTGAGAGGGGGGCCTATCAATTGCCGCTACTGTGCCCATCAATTGCTGCTAGTGTGCTCATCAATTGTCGCTACTGTGCCCATCAATTGCTTCCAGTGTGCATCCCCTGCCCGCCCGACACTTACCTGTCTCGGTGGGGCAGCGGGTCACGGCGGCCGCTCCTCGATCTTCTCCCGTACTCTTTTCCCGTTCTCTGCTATGATTGGATGCCTGATAGGCGGTTAATAACAGCGCCTGTCTTTTCAGCCAATCAGGTGACAGGTAACAGACCCAAGCACCTAATTGGCTGAGAGGCGGTTCAGTGTTAGGAAAGCGAGTGAGTGAGTGAGTGAGTGAGTGAGTGAGTGAGAAACTTGTAAAGTTGGTAAAATAATGAATTCATGTGAACTGAAACGCCTCTGGGTGCTGTATCCATTTTCATGGGTAAGGAACCCCTTGGCCTCAGAAGAGATGGGTTTTAATCTTTCCTCTGAAGACCAAGTGGTCCGACTCCAGCCGGAAGTTAGTTGGTAGTGCATTCCACAGGCGGGGTCCTTGGACTGCAAATCTTCGATCTCCTTTGGACTTGTATCTGGTTTTGGGTATTTGAAGTAGGTTTTGATTGGTGGATCGCAGAATGCGATTGGGGTTATGGGCTTTTATTTTTTCGCATAGATATTGGGGGGCGTTTCCTTGAATACACTTATGCGTAAGGCAGAGTGCCTTGAAAGTGATTCTGTATTTTACTGGCAACCAATGGAGGGATCTCAGTGAAGGTGAGATTGATTCCCATGTTTTTTTCCCAGTCACTAGTCGGGCGGTCGTATTTTGAACGACTTGCAGACGAGTGATTTGGTATTTGGGGAGACCTAGATAGAGGGAATTTGCGTAGTCAAGTCTGGAATTGATAATAGTTCCCACCACGACTGCAATGTCCTCTTTCGGGATAAAGGGGATGAGATGGCGTAGTAAGCGCAGCAGATGGTGGGATCCGCTGACTACTGACCCTATTTGTGCATCCATTGTCATGTGGGTGTCAAAAATGACTCCGAGACTTTTGACTTTGGGGCTAGGGGTGATGATTTTGCCCAGAATGGGCGGGGGAGTCCATGTTGATGCGGGGTGACTTTTCCGGTTGGCGTGAAACAGAAGAAGTTCTGTTTTTGAACCATTGAGTTTGAGATAACTGGATGTCATCCAATTATCTATCAGAGAGAGGGATTTCTCTAGTCCAAGAGAATGATCCTTTTTGTTGCAGATGCGAAAATACAGTTGTGTGTCGTCTGCATAGGAGTGGTAGAGTAACTTCTGGTTACTGATGATTTCAAAGAGGGGGCGAAGATAGATATTAAACAATACGGGCGATAAGGGAGATCCCTGAGGGACTCCGCATGACACTGTACGTTTTTCAGAAGTGAAAGATCCCAGTTTCACTATTTGTGATCGGTTTTCCAAGAAGGAGGAGAACCAGGGTAAAACACCTTCAGCGACTCCGGCTACTTCAGCTAGCCTAGCCAGTAGTAGTCTGTGGTCTACAAGATTCTCCTTCATCTGCGGCCTCTAGAGCGTCATCCCATATTTTAAGCAGCGCCGTTTCTGTTCCGTGGCCCGGACGGAAGCCTGATTGAAACGGGTCGAGTAATTTATGGGTGTCTAAATGCCGTTGCAGCTGTTGTACAACTGCTTTCTCCATTACCTTGGAGAAGACATTTAAAGCTGTTATGGGCCTCCGGTTGTTTGGGTCTTTGGGGTCAAGGGTGTTTTTTTTTAGGATTGGTTTTATTGTGCCTTGTTTCAGCAAGGTGGGCACCATGCCCTCCTTGAAAGATTGGTTAATAAGCTGCGTGATGGCTGGTGCCAGTATATCGGCACTTTCTTTCAGCAGTTTAGTGGGAATGATGTCATTGGGTGCTGTGCTGTCACGCAGAGTCCCAATGATGTTTTTTGTGGTTTTGATGGTAAGCGAATGAATCACTTTCCTAACACAACGCTGAGTGAACTGCGAGCGCCCAGCATGGCGCCCACTGTTCAACTTTTTGGACCCCTATTGAAGGGGTTAAGTGTGTCCTAGGGATGTGTTCTAACTGTAGGGGGGATGGGCTACGTGTGTCATGACTCTAAACACCGCTCCCGATTACAGGGAGCTGTGATCAGTGTCACTAGGAAGAATGGGGAAATGCCTTGTTTACATCAGCATTTCCCTGTTCTTCCTCTCCGTTAGACGATCGCGGGTAACCCCACGGTTATCGAGTCCACGGGACCCGCGGTCATACTCACGGAGCTCGTGGTTGGCGCAAGCCCACAATGCCGCGTCTTAAAGGGCAACGTATATATACGTTGATCTACCCAGCCGTGTAGAACTATAGGCAAAACCTTTTTTGGATAGAGAAAGGGAGAGTTATAACCCCTCTAAGATTTTTTTTTCCAGCCACCTGTGTCCCAGTGCAGAGATTTCCCTTCGCTTTGTGTCTCATAGCCAAGCAGGAAGTGAGAGGACCCCAAGTCACAAGAACTAGTGTCCCCATTGGAATGTTTCCCCGCCATTACTTTTCTGGGAACAACCCAAAATTTGGGTAAACAGGACAAAAAGGGAGTATGACTCTTCTAAACCAGACCGCAATAAAAACTGACAGGGGTTCTAATCACTCTCCACTCTATCCAAAACTAAAAAAAAAGTTTTGCCTTTAGTTATACTTTAAGATTTTAGGGGGGAGTGGTGAGCCACAACTTAGGGTTCATTTGGTGGTCATCTGGAGAAGAAGAAAAACTTCCCATCTACCCTCCCTGTTTTTTGGTTCTGGTGTCATCATGGCAGCCTGGTGGTTGTTGATCTTTGAAAGAAGTAAAATTCAGGGCTAATAGAATAGTTCGGGACCCATTGGTGGTATGGTGTGCCTGGGTACATTCGAAGAGGTTAACTCGTGAACATGAAAAATGGAGGTTACTGCGGATAGTGAGGGTTGTCTCTGAGCTAGTGTTTTGCGGCTAGAACCAGCAGGGCCGCCATCAGGGGGGTACAGGCATTACACCTGTAAGGGGCCCGATGGTCCCCAGGGGCCCGGGTGGCCCCCTCCCGTTTTATTTTTATTTTTTTATTTTGCATTACACCTGTAAGGGGCCCAATGGTCCCCAGGGCCCCTTTTTTTTGCATTACACCTGTAAAGGGCCCAGGCCCCCCCTTATTATCTCTCGTCAGTAGAGAAGAGATTACACTTGTTTTTTTTTTCGTCTGCACCCCCTGTTCTCTGCTCCAGGGGGGCCCTGCCTAAAGCTGTGTAAGGGGCCCCAAAATTTGTGATGGATGCCCTGAGAACCAGCTTCAAAATGTAGAGCATTAGGGACTCGGCCACTCGCAAACGTCTCCTTTTTAAGTGAAAAATTCAATATACTCGCGCTGAAAGTGAAACAAGTGGAAAACATTAAAATAACAGATATAATAATAATTGCAGCTGCTGTACACAAAGTGCTGTACACTTGAATGAACATAATACAATAATTACAGCGCTCGCAAAAGTGCATGGATCATTCCATTGAAAAAACTTCCAAAAATAACAGTGAAATTGAAAAACCATCAATCAAATAATCATATTGAAATAACGCAAAACGTCCCAAATAAAAGGTGCTTAAAGTGGAGTTCCACCCAAAAAAGGAACTTCCGCTTTAAGTGTAGGTGACCCACTGACATGCCATATTTGGCATGTGATTTTTTGGGGGAGGAACGGGTGCCCTGTTTTTAGAGGCACCAAGCTCCCACTTCCTCCCTGGTGCTGCGGCGCCGGAAGGAAGATCACCTCTCCCTTTCCCTCCCTGCAATCTTCTGGGACATGTCACAGGTCCTGGCCAATCACCAGTGGCGGTGTGTCCATAGTGGGCGCAGGAGCGCAGCCCCCTCTCTCTCCTGCACCCGTCACTCAACAATAAATAGATTCATGCATTGCATGAACCCATGCATTGTCGCTGCTGCCGCCCACTATTCAGGTGGCCGGTCCCCTGTTGAGCCCGGCCATCTGAATAACAGCGGTAGGTGTGTTTTGGAAGTGTCTATCAGAGCCAGCAATTACAGCCTGTTGGCTCTATTTGGCTTCCAAACGGTTATCCAGAGGGCGCACAGAGTGTGCGTTCCCTGGTTAACACTGGCACGCGTCTCAGCCAATCAGGTTCACCGGGTCTGATTACCGGTCACCTGATTGGCTGAAGCGACATCGAGGGCAGGAGAAGACATCGAGGGAGCGTGGAGGGGGATGGCTGACCCGAGAAAGATAAGTGCAGGGCGGGGGGCAAACTGGCAGCATTTTACGGGGCAAACTGGCGGCAATTGATGGCACAGTGGCGACAATTGATGGCACAGTGGTGACAATTAATGGCACAGTGGCTGCGTTTGTTGGCACAGTGGCTGCGTTTTTTGTCACAGTGGCTGCGTTTGATGGCACAGTGGCGACAATTGATAACACTTCGACGTATGCGCGGTAGCATACAACGATAGTGTGGGGTGTAGCAAGATGGTGGCGACAGAATCGAATGTGACGAGACACCGGCTCGTCGTAGTCAATGACGTCACCGCGTTCTTGCCAGGAGACAAGCATTGCAAAGTGTGAGCCGCCAGGTCTTCTCCTCTGCCTGTCCCTTTGGTGCGGCGCTGTGTGTAGAGCGGGTGGAGGGATGGGGCGGGGCTCGGTGGAGATGGGAATCATGGGAGCATGGAGGTGCAGCGGCTGTTAGCTGACCTCCGGCTCCCACCCGGCAGGGATGCCATGGAGCGGGTGGATGCCGCTGGCCTGGAGCGAGCGGGGACACTGACCATGGAGCGAGCGGGTGGATGACGCTGGCGGGGAAGCCACTATGAGCAGAGGAGGAGTAAGGAGGAGGATGGATCTGCACCAAACTGTGTGTGGGGGGGGGGGTCTGTGTGAGAAGTGCAGGTGGGTCAGTGTATGTGTCAGGAAGGGGGGTCAGTGTATGTGTCAGTCAGTGTAATAGTCAGTGTAGGTGTCAGTTAGGTCAGTGTAGATGTCAGTTAGGTCAGTGTAGGTGTCGGTGTAGGTGTCAGGTCGGTGTAAGTGTCAGGTCAGTGTAGGTTTCAGGTCAGTGTTAGGGTCCTTTCACACGGAGCGGACCGTTTCTGTGTCCGCTCCGTGTGTCCGCCAAAGCTCAGCGGGGATCACCGCTGAGCTGTCGGCGGATAGGGCGGTCCCCGCACACAGTGCAGAGACCGCCCTGTCTCTGCTCCGCTCTCCCTTATGGGAGATCGGATGCAGACGGACCGTCTGTCCGTCTGCATCCGATCCGTTCCACCGAACAGAAGAAAAATAGGGTTTCTTCCGTTCGTAAAAAAATCAGATCCCGACGGACGCGGACGCTAGCCCCTGGGTGGCACTGGGCACAGTGTACGCTGGGCCCCTGACACACGCTGGCAGCCAGGCAACTGACTACTATTCTATTGCAGTCAAATATATATATATATTTTTAATGTTATCTACTGTGCCACCAAGATAGATAAGTGGTGGGTGGCACTGGGCATAGTGTACGCTGTGCCCCTGACACACGCTGGCAGCCAGGCAACTGACTACTATTCTATTGCAGTCAAAACATTTTTTTTTAAATGTTATCTACTGTGCCACCAAGATAGATGAGTGGTGGGTGGCTTTGGGCACAGTGTACGCTGTGCCCCTGACACACGCTGGCAGCCGGGCAACTGACTACTTTTCTATTGCAGTCAAATTTTTTTTTTCTTTAAATGTTATCTACTGTGCCACCAAAATAGATGAGTGGTGGGTGGCACTGGACACAGTATACGCTGTTATTCTGACACACACACGCTGCCTAGCAGGCAACTGCAATTAGATTACAGAGAAAGAAAAAAAAGCAGACTGATATACTAGCCCTAAAAAGGGCTGTTTGGGGTGCTGTCCTTACAGCAGAGATCAGATGAGGCTTTCAGGACTGGAGTGGACACTAGCCTAGCTATAGATTTCCCTATTCAAACAGCAGCAGCTACACTATCCCTCCTCTCACTAAGACTGCAGGTTCCGAAAGATTCTAAAATGGATGCTGTCCAGGAGGTGGGAGGGTCAGGGAGGGAGGGTATGCTGCTGATTGGCTAGAATGTGTCTGCTGACTGTGAGGTAGAGGGTCAAAGTTTGCTCAATGTTAATTAATAGTAGGCGGATCGAACATCGCATATGTTCGCCCGCGGCGGCGAACGTGAACAAGCGAAAATCGCCGCGAACTATTCGCCGGTGAACAGTTCTGTACATCATTATTGCTCAGGTGTGATTTTGGCCCATTTCTTCCACACAGACTGGGGGAGATTCAGAAAGGGATACGACGGTGTATCTCCTGATACGCCGTCGTATCTCAGAGATCCGACGGTCGGATCTATGCGACTGATTCATAAGAATCAGGTTCCGCATAGATCTCCCTTAGATCCGACAGGTGTAAGTGACTTACACCGTCGAACCTTAGGCTGCAATCTCCCGCCGGCCGCTAGGTGACGCTTCGTTTTTTTACGCGACGAATATGCAAATTCCGATTTCCGACGATTCAGAAACGAACGCCCGCCCGTCGCTTTTTTTTTTACGTCGTTTGCGTTCGGCTTTTTCCGGCGTATACTTACCCCTGCTATATGCGGCGTATCCAATGTTAAGTATGGCCGTCGTTCCCGCGCAGAGTTTTGAATTTTTACGTTATTTGCGTAAGTCGGTCGCGAATACGGATGGACGTAATTTATGTTCACGACGTCATTTGGAGCATGCGCACTGGGAAAAAACGCAGCCAGCGCAGGCGCAGTACGATCGGCGCGGGGACGCACCTGATTTAAACAATACACTCCCCCTAGCCGCGGAATTTGAATTACGCAGGGGGAGTTACGATCCGCCGGCGCAAGTTTCGAGGTAAGTGCTTTCTAAATACAGCAATTGCCTCAAAAAATTGTGCTGGCGGATCGTAAATAAGATAGATTACGCGGATCTAAAGATCCGCTGATCTATCTGAATCTAGCCCACAATCTTCAAATCTTGAAGGTTCCGTGGGCCTCTTCTATGAACTCTGGGCCAGATCCACAAAAACCTGACGTAACTTAAAAAATCCAATTTAAGTTACACTGCCTTAAAGTTTCTACCTAAGTGCCTGATCCACAAAGCACTTATCTAGAAATTTCAGGCTGTGTAACTAAAATTCCGCCGGCGCAAGGCGTTCCTATTCAAATGGGGCGAGTCCCATTTAAATGAGGCGCGCTCCCGCGCCGGCCGTACTGCGCATGCGCGAAGTTACGTTACGCCGAGTTTTGAGGATCGCGACGGCTTAAAGTTGCGTCGGGGGAAAAAAAAAATGACAGCGGCATGCATTCCTGAGGGAGAACTCCATGCCAATTTTCAAAGAAAAAACCGGCATGGGTTCACCCCCCAGGAGCATACCAGGCCCTTAGGTCTGGCATGGGTTGTAAGGAGACCCCCCCACGCCGAAAAATTGACGTAGGGGGTCCCCCTACAATCCATACCAGACCCGTATCCAAAGCACGCTACCCGGCCGGCCAGGAAGGGAGTGGGGACGAGCGAGCGCCCCCCCCCTCCTGAGCCGTGCCAGGCCGCGTGCCCTCAACATGGGGGGGTTGGGTGCTCTGGGGCAGGGGGGCGCACTGCGGGCCCCCCCACCCCAGAGCACCCTGTCCCCATGTTGATGAGGACAGGACCTCTTCCCGACAACCCTTGCCATTGGTTGTCGGGGTATGCGGGCGGGGGCTTATCGGAATCTGGGAGTCCCCTTTAATAAGGGGGCCCCCAGATACCGGCCCCCCACCCTAAGTGAATGGATATGGGGTACATCGTACCCCTATCCATTCACCTGGAGGCAAAAAGTAAAAGTTAATAAACACACAACACAAGGCTTTTTAAAATATTTTATTATTCTGCTCCGGACGCCCCCCCTGTCTTCGTTATTAGCTCAATTACCAGGGGGGGCTTCTTCTTCCGCTCTCCGGGGGGGGCTTCTCCGGACTCCGGGGGGCTTCTTCCATCTTCTCCCCTCTTCCGCTCTTGACTCGGCGAACCCCGGTTCTTCTGCAGCTCTCCGGTGCCTTCTTCTTCAGCGCTGGCTGCCTGCTATGTTTGTGTGTTAGCTCGATTTCAAACAGGCAGCCAGCGCGGTCTTCTGTGGCGTCAGGGTCTTCTGTTCTTCTCTCTTCGGATGTTGCCTCGTCGCCTGTTGTCGCTGTAATGATGGAAGCGCGCCTTGCATCCCATTTATATAGGCATCACCGTCCCATCATGCTCCGGTAGGTACCCACGTGGTGGGTGCACGTGGGTAGGCACCCACCACGTGGGTACCTGCCGGAGCATGATGGGACGGTGATGCCTATATAAATGGGATGCAAGGCGCGCTTCCATCATTACAGCGACAACAGGCGACGAGGCAACATCCGAAGAGAGAAGAACAGAAGACCCTGGCGTCACAGAAGACCGCGCCGGCTGCCTGTTTGAAATCGAGCTAACACACAAACATAGCAGGCAGCCAGCGCTGAAGAAGAAGGCACCGGAGAGCTGCAGAAGAACCGGGGTTCGCCGAGTCAAGAGCGGAAGAGGGGAGAAGATGGAAGAAGCCCCCCGGAGTCCGGAGAAGCCCCCCCGGAGAGCGGAAGACCCCCGGAGAGTGGAAGACCCCCGGAGAGCGGAAGAAGAAGCCCCCCCTGGTAAAAGAGCTAATAACGAAGACAGGGGGGGCGTCCGGAGCAGAATAATAAAATATTTTAAAAAGCCTTGTGTTGTGTGTTTATTAACTTTTACTTTTTGCCTCCAGGTGAATGGATAGGGGTACGATGTACCCCATATCCATTCACTTAGGGTGGGGGGCCGGTATCTGGGGGCCCCCTTATTAAAGGGGACTCCCAGATTCCGATAAGCCTCCGCCCGCAGACCCCGACAACCAATGGCAAGGGTTGTCGGGAAGAGGTCCTGTCCTCATCAACATGGGGACAGGGTGCTCTGGGGTGGGGGGGCCCGCAGTGCGCCCCCCTGCCCCAGAGCACCCAACCCCCCCATGTTGAGGGCATGCGGCCTGGCACGGCTCAGGAGGGGGGGGGGGGGCGCTCGCTCGTCCCCACTCCCATTCCTGGCCGGCCGGGTAGCGTGCTTTGGATACGGGTCTGGTATGGATTGTAGGGGGACCCCTACGTCGATTTTTCGGCGTAGGGGGGGTCCCCTTACAACCCATACCAGACCTAAGGGCCTGGTATGCTCCTGGGGGGGAACCCATGCCGGTTTTGTTTTTTACAAATTGCCGTGGAGTTCTCCCTCGGGAAAGCATACCAAATGCCGTCGCTGAAATGGGCTTTTACAAGGTGTGACTAGTTTACACTTTGTAGAACGAGCCCTAATTTTACACTTGCAAAATAACACTTACGGCGCAAAAAGGAAGCTAGAAAGCTTTGTGGATCGCCTTAAGTGCTAATTTGCACACTAGCAACGGCATTTCGACTCGAAATGCCCCCAGCGGCGGATGCGGTACTGCATCCTAAGATTCGGCAGTGTAATTCAATTACACATGCCGGATCTTCTGTCTAACTTTGGAAAAAGCCTTTTGAGGATCGTTTCCAAAGTTACACACAGACTGAACAGCAGTTAAGTCGGAGTATCTCTTTTGAGGATAACCCCCATTGATCCTTAGTTCTTTTTCTGTAGATTCTTTAATGAATTGAAGTCAGGTGATTGGCTGGGCCATTCTAGCAGCTTTATTTTATTTCTTTGAAACCAATTGAGAATTTCCTTGGCCTTGTGTTTGGGATCATTGGGCCAGATTCAGGTACAATTGTGCCCGTGTAACGTAAGCCGTTTACGTTACACTGCCGCAAGTTTTTTCGTTTTAGTGCCAGATCCACAAAGCACTTACCTGGAAACTTGCGGCGGTGTATCGTAAACACGTCCGGCGCAAGGCGGTCCAAATCGAATGGGCGGGTACAATTTAAATTAGGCGCGCTCCCGCGCCGGACCTACTGCGCATGCTCAGTTTCGAAATTCCCGCCGTGCTTTGCGCGAACTGACGTAATTTTTGCGATCGGCGACGTGCGTAGCGTACTTCCGTATTCCCGGACGTGTTACGCAAACGACGGGAAATTTTTAATTTCGACGCGGGAATGAAGGCCATACTTTAGACAGCAATACGTTTGCTGTCTAAAGTTAAGGCTAACTTTGCGATGGGAAACTAGACTAGCAGCGACGTAGCCAACGCGAAAAACCGTCGTGGATCGCCGTAACTCCTAATTTGCATACCCGACGCTGGTTTACGACGCAAACTCCCCCCAGCGGCGGCCGCGGTATTGCATCCTAAGATCCGACAGTGTACAACAATTACACCTGTCGGATCTTAGGGCTATCTATGCGTAACTGATTCTATGAATCAGCCGCATAGATACTCTGAGGCCTTGTACACACGAGAGGATATCCGCTGGAAACGGTCCGCCGGACCGTTTCCAGCGGATAAATCCTTTGGCGGATTTGGATCTGATGGCTGTACACACCATCAGATCGAAATCCCTGCGGAATACATCCGCGGTGACGTGGCCGCGCCGTCGCGGCGACGATGACGCGGCGACGTGCGCGACCCTGAAGGTAAATACTTCCACGCATGCGTCGAATCATTACGACGCATGCGAGGGATGGGAGCGGACGGACTGATCCGGTGAGTCTGTACAGACGACCGGATCAGTCCGCTGGACTGGATTCAAGCGGATAGATTTCCTAGCATGCTAAGAAATTTTTATCCGCTGGGAATCCGTCGGCTGGATTTTTATCCGCTGGGAAATGTCCGCTCGGACGTACACACGACCGGATCCATCTGCTGGAACTGATCCGCGGATCAATCCCAGCGGATAGATCCGGTCGTGTGTACGGGGCCTGGGAGATACGACGGAGTATCTGAGATACAGTACTCCATCGTATCTCTTTTGTGAATCTGGCCCATTGTCTTTCTGAAATGTCCTCCCTCCTTTCATCTTCATCATCCTGGTAGATGGCAGCAGATTTTTATCAATAATATCTTGATACATTTTTCTATTCATCCTTCCTTTAATGACATGAAATTTGCCAGGACCGTATGCTGAAAAACAGCCCCGCCCACACCGTGATGTTTCCACCTCCAAACTTCACTGTTGGTATGGGGGGTGTGTTTGGGGTGATGTGCCATTTGACCTCCAAACATGGTGTGTATTATGGCATCCAAAGAGTTCAATTTTGGTCTCATCTGAACGTGCATAAAGGCCATGGCGGTTGAGTGCATTACTTATTGTTTTGTGCTGTACCTACTAATGCCAGGTCTTAAGCTCTCCAAAAGTGGCCCTTGGCTCTTGAACAACTCTTCTTTTTTGTTTGTTTTGTTTTACTCCTCTGGCAGAGATCTTGTGAGGAGCACTTGGTCATGGTCTGTTTATAGTAGGGTGACCAGAAATCCCCAGTTTCAGGGGACAGTCCCCTGATTGAGGACACTGTCCCCGGACCTAGTCTGTCCCTGGTTTTGTCCCCAGATTGGATTTAATAGGGGGCAGGGGCAATTTCAAAGACAGTCAGTGCAGAATTAAAATTAAAAAAATTGAATTACACACCCCCGCTCCGCTGTGCCTACTAGCATAGGGGGGTTGTATTTTTCCCATTATCTGTACCCCTTTCTGATGATCATGTGCTGGTCAGAGCGGAGGGAATATTTCTTCAGTTTCGGGCACATGCCCATTCAGCTTCGCTCGCATGTTCTTCTGCCTTGGCTCAAATCCTGGCCTATCCACTCAGATTAGGATTGTTGTGTTGTCCCTTTGTAAACTAAAATAAATGATGAGAAGGAGGAAAAATATATAAAAATAATAATAATAATAATAAAAAAAAAGAGAGAAAGGAAAGAAAAAAAAGAAAAAGAAATCATACATTTAACTAAAATGAACATGAACCACTTATGATGCGATACCATAGAGGAGATGATATCGGCAAGTGAAGTGTGGGCCAGGAGCGTGGTCCTCTCCTCGTCTAATAGATCCTTTTTATCTTTGGTTGAGTCTGAAGTGGGAAAAAAAAAATCCTGGCCAGCCACCTGGATATCTCCTTGCCTTCCCTGGAGGAGTGATCTTCCTCCGCTCCCCACCCAGTAGTAGCCGGGGCCCGAAGAGTAAGACTTGAGAGACTGTGAGGCGGGCGGCGACGAGCAGAGAGTGCTGATTGTTGCCATTACTAGTAAACAAAAAATGTCCCTGGATTTCATTTAAAAAATCTGGTCACCTTAGTTTATGGTAAAATTATGTTCTTTCCACTTCCGGATTATGGCCCCAACAGTGCTCACTGGAACATTCAAAAGTATAGAAATCCTTCTGTAACCAATGCCATGTTGTATGTATGGATTGCATGAGTTGAATTTGAATTCTTTAGAAATATAGGGCCAGATTCACAAATGAGATACAACAGCGTTTCTCCTGATACGCCGTCGTATCTCTGTTTCTATGCGACTGATTCATAGAATCAGTTACACATAGATATCCATAAGATCCGACAGGTGTAATTGTTTTACACTGTCGGATAGGCATGTGCATTTTGTTTCGTTCCGAATCGAAATTTGGACGAATATTTCATTATTCGGACATTCGGATGCATACGAATTCCCGAATTACAATATTAATGAATTTACCGAATCCGAACGAACGTTTTCGATTCCGAATCGAAAACCCGGGGACGAAATTCGATCGGAATTCGAAAAAATAAAAAATAAATAAATAATTTCAAATCGAATTCGAAAACAAATTCTATTCGAAAAGAGACTATTTGTTTTCGAATCCGGTCGAAATATTTTCGAATTCGACCGGATTTTTCGAAATTCGGTCGAAAACGAACGAATTTCGAAAACGAATTTAACACATGTAACTAATCTAACTTAACGAAATTAATTAAATAACGAATTAAAACGAAACGAAACAAAATTTTTCCCTTTTGCACATGCCTACTGTCGGATCTTAGGATGCAGTACCGCGGCCGCCGCTGGGGGGAGTTCGCGTCGTAAACCAGCGTCGGGTATGCAAATTAGGAGTTACGGCGGATCCACGACGGTTTTTCGCGTTCGCTATGTCGCCGCTAGTCAAGTTTCCCGTCGCAAAGTTAGTCGTTTTTTTTGGTGCCCTAACTTTGTCGAAATTCAAAATGTAACGTCGTTTGCGTAAGCCGTCCGGGAATACGGAAGTACGCTACGCGCGTCGCCGTTCGAAAAAATGACGTCACGGCACGCAAAGCACGGCGGGAGTTAGGAAACGGAGCATGCGCAGTAGGTCCGGCGCGGGAGCGAGCCTAATTTAAATGGCACACGCCCATTTGAATTGGCCCGCCTTGCGCCGGAGGCCGCGGGCGTAGTTTTCATCGCAAGTGCTTGGTGAATCAGGCACTTGCGATGAAAACTTGCGGCGGTGTAACGTATCTAGGATAAGTTACGCCGCCGAGATGCTACGTGAATCTGGCCCTTATTTACCTAGAAAAATACTTATTTTACCCGTTGTATATACTGTATATATAAAATATACACTTTAAAAAAAAAGGATTCAAATAATCAAAGCAAATTTTTTGGGGACACTAACATTTTAGTATCAAACTATTATAAAAAAGATAAAGTTTTTTCCAATGGGAAAGGGAAGGGGATAATTTGCGGTGCGTACTTTAGCAAATTGATAGTGATGAGAAAGCACAATTCTTGTTAGAAAATTACAAAAATGCTTTATTTATGAATACAAAACATACAATACATTATGAGAAACGCAGAATAAAAAAAAGTATAATCTGCCTAATATGATTTACTTAAATTAAGCCCAGATCACGGAATTAATTACGAGGCATCGTGTGCCAGGAAACATTCAGGATTCTAAAAGCGAACAGTTTTTTTTTTTATCCGGGCCAAAATAGACTCAAGGGAGCCTTGGCATTGAATGTTCACTGCCTTCTGCATTTCTCTATCGGAATAATCAAGAGAACTGTCACTCCTAAAGATGGGACGAGTGCTAAGCTGTCTCCTTTTGCCAGAACAACACTGAACAGAATCCTTTCTCGGAGACTTGGCACATCTCCCGAAATAAAACTTGGCTTCGGCATTAAATCTCTCCCCAACCATCTTGTTGCTCCTGAAACCCACCTGGCACATATCATCCTCCTACAATCCACACTAACTTTCACTTAAAAGAAGCTTGTCAAGCAGATATTCCCGGTTCCTTCTCATTATTTCTCCAGCCAAGGCTCACACGCTTTCTTTTTAATACCGTGAACTAAAAATAATGTCTTAAATTATGGATGCTTGTAGGCCACCCGACGTTTAGCAGACTCGATGGAATAGACCGTTGTAATAGCTGTACGGGAACGCGGCTACAGGGGATGGAACCTTACAGCATCTCAGACGTTCTCTCTAATTGGTCATTAGGAGGACTGTGATTAAAAAGCAGCCAGGAAACTTAAAGGGTCACTCCACTCACATTTCAGATTTTCATTTTGGAATGAGTCTTTGGCTGGGTCTTTGATATATCTGATGGGGAACCTCACAGTTATGCCGCGTACACACGATCGGTTAAACCGATGAGAACGGTCTGATGGACTGTTTTCATCGTTCCAAACCGATCATGTGTGGGCCCCATCGGTTAAAAAAAAGCCAACTTGCTTTAACCACTTCCATACAGGGCACTTGCGCACCTTCCCGCCCAAGCCAATTTTCAGCTTTCAGCCATGTCGCACTTTGAATGACAATTGCGCGGTCATGCTACACTGTACCCAAACAAAATTGGCGTCCTTTTTTCCCCACAAATAGAGCTTTCTTTTGGTGGTATTTGATCACCTCTGCGATTTTTTTTTTTTTGCGCAACAACTAAAAAAAGACTAAAAATTTTGAAAAAAAATTAAGTTTTTATTTTTTTCTGTAAATTTTTTGGTAAATAAGTACAGTAGGTGCACGCGATATTGTGTCAATCTCACTCCCTTTCTCGGCGAGATTGAGCACCTACGAGCCCCATCGCGGGAGCCAGCGCCGAGCTGGCTTGCCGCGATAGAGACAAAGCCGTCATAGAAGCGACGGGAGATCCGACTTGGATTCCCGCCAATTCTACACGTGTGCAGCTTTTGTTATGAATCCTGAGGGGGAAGTCCCCGCCAGATTTGAAATAAAAATCCGGCATGGGTTCCCCCCTCAGGAGCATACCGGACCCTTAGGTCTGTTATGGGTTGTAAGGAGAGCCCCCCTATGCCGAAAAAACGGCATAGGGGGTCCCCCTACAATCCATACCAGACCCGTATCCAAAGCACGCTACCCGGCCTATATAGGCCTCACAGTCCCATCATGCTCTGTACCTACCCATGTGATACCTACCACGTGGGTAGGTATCACATGGGTAGGTACCAGAGCATGATGGGACTGTGAGGCCTATATAAATCCGATGAAAGCAGCGCACCTGCCATTTCAGCGAGAAGAGCCGGCGTGTCAACATCGGGAGAAGAGAAGAAGAGAAGACGTCACAGCACAGCGGCCTGAAGGGAGAAGTAGAAGTCGTCACAGAACAGCGGAAGAAGAGGAGAAGACGTCACAGAACAGCGGAAGAAGGAGAAGGCACCGGACAGCGGGAGGAAGAACCGGGGTGCGCCGAGTCAAGAGCGGAGAGCGGCGAACATAGAAGAAGACCCCCCGGAGAGGAGAAGACATCACAGAAGAGCGGTGAAGACCCCGAAGAGCAGGAGAAGACCCCCGGAAATCGGAAGAAGAAGCCCCCCCTGGTAAAAGAGCTAAAGAAGACAGGGGGAGCCTCCGGAGCAGACTAATAAAATATTTTAATACCCTGTGTTTTTTATTTGTGTTTTTACCACTTTTCCTCCAGGTGAATGGGTAGGGGTACGATGTACCCCATATCCATTCACTTAGGGTGGGGGGCCGGTATCTGGGGGCCCCCTTATTAAAGGGGGCTCCCAGATTCTGATAAGCCTCCCGCCCGCATACCCCGACAACCAACGGCCAGGGTTGTCGGGAAGGGGCCCTGTCCTCATCAACATGGGGACAGGGTGCTCTGGGGTGGGGGGGCCGCAGTGCGCCCCCCTGCCCCAGAGCACCCAACCCCCCCATGTTGAGGGCATGCAGCCTGGTACGGCTCAGGAGGGGGGGGGGCGCTCGCTCGTCCCCACTCCTTTCCTGACCGGCCGGGTAGCGTGCTTTGGATACGGGTCTGGTATGGATTGTAGGGGGACCCCCTACGCCGTTTTTTTCGGCGTAGGGGGGCTCTCCTTACAACCTATAACAGACCTAAGGGCCCGGTATGCTCCTGAGGGGGGAACCCATGCCAAATTTTTATTTAAAATCCGGCGGGGACTTCCCCCTCAGGATTCATAACAAACGCCGCACACGTGTAGAATTGGCGGGAATCCAAGTCGGATCTCCCGTCGCTTCTATGACGCGCACGTTGGAATGTGCTGTCACTATTCCAGTGAGTGCGAGATGTGGGCGAGATGTCGGCACCATGTCGCCGAGAATTAGCGCGATGCTGTCATGCTAAAAACACAATATCACAAACACCTACTGTAAGTTTTCTCTTTCAATTACGGGCACTGATATGGCGGCACTGATGGGCACAGATGAGATGGCACTGATGGACATCGATGAGGTAGTACTGATGGGCACAGATGAGGTGGCACTGATTGGCGGCGCTGGTATGCGGCACTGATGGGCACTCATAGGCGGCACTGATGGGCACACATAGGCGGCACTGATGGGCACTCATGGGCGGCACTGATGGGCACTCATGGGCGGCACTGGGCACTCATAGGCGGCACAGATGGGCACTCATGGGCGGCACTTATGGGTGGCACAGATGGGCACTGTGGGATGGCACAGATGGACACTGTGGGGTGGCACTGATGGACACTGTGGGGTGGCACTGATGGACACTGTGGGGCGGCACTGATGTACACTGTGCGGCGGCACTGATTTACTTATGTTGCCAGTCAGTGCCCATTTGTGGGCACTGATTGGCATCTTTTTTTTTTTTTATTTATTTTTTTTACTTTTTTTTTTGTAGCTCCTTCCCTGGTGGTCCAGGGTGGGCTTCCCTGGTGGTCCATGTGGCGATCCGAGGGGGGGCTGCGCTGATAAACAATCAGCGCGAACCCCCCCTGTCAGGAGAGACGCCGATCGGCTCTCCTATACTCGCGTCTGTCAGACGCGAGTGAGGAAGAGCCATCAACGGCTTTTCCTGTTTACATCGTGATCAGCCGTGGTTGGACACGGCTGATCACGTGGTAAAGAGTCTCCGTGAGAGACTCTTTACCTTGATCGGTGTTGCGGGGTGTCAGACTGACACCCCGCAACAACGATCGCGGTGATGCGCGCCCCCGGGGGGCAAGTGGTTAAATTTAACCGATGGATTGCTAACCGATAGGTCAAAACCAATCGTTAGTAAGCACAACCATCGGTTAAAAATCCAGGCATGCTCAGAATCAAGTCGACGCATGCTTGGAAGCATTGAACTTCGTTTTTTTCAGCACGTCGTTGTGTTTTACGTCACCGCGTTCTGACACAATTGTTTTTTTAACCGATGGTGTGTGGGCGCGACGGACCATCAGTCAGCTTCATCGGTTAACCTATGACAACAGTCCTTCAGACCGTTCTCATCGGATGGACTGATCGTGTGTACGAGGCCTTAGGGGTCAATGGAATGATTGTGTCAAAAATTGATTTAACCCTAAAATTACTGATTTACACTTTGGTAAAAATATTGGCAAAGCATAAACTCTCAGGCCGCGTACACACGGTCGGTCCAAAACAATGAGAATGGTCCGACGGACCGTTTTCATCGGTTCACCGCTGAAGTGGCCTGACGGGCTCATGTGCGTACATACCATCAGTTCATAATCCGATCGGGTCAGAACGCAGTGACGTAAAACACACGACGTGCTGAAAAAAACGAAGTTCAATGCTTCCAAGCATGCGTCGACTTGATTCTGAGCATGCGCGGGTTTTGAACCGATGCTTTTGTGTACTAACCATCGGTTTGGACCGATTGGTCAGCGGTCCATCGGTTCGATTTTAAAGCAAGTTCTAAAATTTTTGTCCGAAGGATAACAGACCGATGGGCCGTACACACGGTCGGTTTGGACCGATGAAACTGGACTTCAGGCGTTTAAAACGCTGTGAAAAAATAGAGCATGGGTGGAAAAAAAAATTGGCCATTTTTTAGAACCCAAAAAATGCTCTGAAGCCCACACCCGATCGTTTTTAACCACTTGACAACCTGGCCTATTTTGGCACTTTTCTCCTTCATGTAAAAATAAAATGTGTTTGCTAGAAAATGAATCAGAACCACCAAACATTATATATATATTTTTTTATCATACACCCTAGGGAATAAAATGGCGGTCATTGCAACTTTTTTCTCACACGGTATTTGCGCAATAATTTTTCAAACGCCTTTTTTTAATCCATGAAAAAACGATTTCATGGATTAAAAAATAGCAAAACAGTAAAGTTAGCCCAATTTTTTTGTATAATGTGAAAGAAGATGTTCGCCGAGTAAATAGATACCTAACATGTCATGCTTTAAAATTGTGCACACTCGTGGAATGGCGCCAAACTTCGGTATTTAAAAATCTCAATAGGCGACGGTTTACATTTTTTTACAGGTTACTATTTTCAAGTTACAGAGGAGGTCTAGTGCTAGAATTGTTGCACACGCTGTAACGCACACGACGATACGTCACATGTGGTGTTTGAACCGCGTTTACATATGTGGGCGGGACTTGCATGCGTGTTCGGTTCTAAGCACGAGCTACCGGGGACAGAGGCGTTTTAAAAACATTTTTTTTTTTACTTAATTTTTTTATTTTTACACTTTATTTTACATATTTATTTATTTTTGATCACTTTTATTTCCTATTACAAGGAATGTAAACATCCCTTGTAATAGGAATCAGTGTGACAGGTGAAAAAAACTTCACAGATCGAATGCCGACAGCCGCGATTGCGGCTTTGTTTACTTCCGGGTACCGGTCTTGACGTCATAACGTCGCGCCTGGACCTCCGACGATCATAGAGATGACTGGTGACCATCTGGTCACCAGTCATCTCTATGCTTTCCCAGCAGGCGCCGGCCGATTCGCTCTCCGGCCCCCTATGGCACGGGAGAGCCCGGAGAAGCACCGGATGGCGGCGGGAGGGGGGGGACGGACGTCCCCTCCTGCCGCCTATAAGAACGATCAAGCGGTGGCAGAATCACCGGCTGAAAACGGTGAAATCTGAATGATGCCTGTAGCTGCAGGCATCATTCAGATATCACCGCACAAAGTCGAGGACGTCATATGACGTCCTTGGTTGTAAAGTGGTTAAAGTGTAGTTCCAACCACAATTAGCATTTTTTAAATGTATGTCCTTTAATCCTGCGTTTTTATAATATAAATCCGGTCACTTACTATTTTACAATCCGCCGCCTATCCGCATAGATATTCAAAAAAGATAGTTTATAAAACTATGTCCACACCGTTGTCATTTTGCTTGTGGGCATTGTGAAGCCTACAGGCACTTAGGGCCAGATTCAGGTAGAACTGCGGCGGCGTAACGTATCATAGATACGTTACACCGCCGCAAGTTTTCATCGCAAGTGCCTGATTCACAAAGCACTTGCGATGAAAACTACGCCGGCATAAGCCCGCGTAATTTAAATGGGCGTGTGCCATTTAAATTAGGCGCGCTCCCACGCCGGACCTACTGCGCATGCTCCGTTTCGTAACTCCCGCCGTGCTTTGCGCGAAGTGACGCCATTTTTTCGAACGGCGACGCTCGTAGCGTAATTCCGTATTCCTGGACGTGTTACGCAAATGACGTGAAATTTTAAATTTCGACGCGGGAACGACGGCCATACTTTAGACAGCAATACGTTTGCTGACTAAAGTTAAAAGCACCAAAAACGACGACTAACTTTGCGACGGGAAACTAGACTAGCGGCGACGTAGCGAATGCGAAAAACCGTCGTGGATCGCAGTAAACTCTAATTTGCATACCCGATGCTGGTTTACGACGCAAACTCCCCCCAGCGGCGGCCGCGGTACTGCATCTTAAGATCCGACAGTGTAAAACAATTACACCTGTCGGATCTAAGGGCTATCTATGCGTAACTGGTTCTATGAACCAGCCGCATAGATACTCTGAGAGATATGACGGTGTATCTGAGATACTCCGTCGTATCTCCGCTGTGAATCTGGCCCTTACTTCCTGGAAGTCTTGGATGGGGAGTGATAATTGGACAGCGCACTGCATCCTGGGAAATTATGACACACATTTCCCAGGAGCATTAGAGGGAGATGATGTCAGAATCCTAGGTGGTTTCAAAGACAGATTTCATGGGACTGCATAGCAACAGGCATTTCCAGATGAGTAAAAAAAAAAAATGTTTCTTTTTTTGTTTTTCTTTTTTAGTCGTAAGCTACAGTTTAAAGCAAAATTGTTTTTTTGATGGAACCTCCACTTTAATGACATTAAAAAAAACGTAATTTTTTAGAGCCCGAAAAACGGTCGTGTGTACGCGGCATAAGAAAAGAAAAACGAATGCGGTCACCACATCTAATGATTGGTAAGCTGATATATATTACATTTTTGATTTTGGGTTTAATACTGCTTTAAAAAAAAAAAAAAAGTCAAAAAGCTAAATTCATTGATTTCCCCGGCAACTGGCTATAAAAAAAAAGTGCAAAAAAAAAAAAAAACAGCCTAAAATGTAAAATAAAGAATGGTATTTTGTGCCCGGGAATTATGTTCGGTTCTATTCTTTGTATTCTTCTCATACAGAAAGATATTTTTATAAGCTCTATCATTATCCATTCTGATTGCATTCTCCTCCTATAATTATCATTATAATCTTTTTTTCCCCTATAAATATACAAGGAACTGCAGGATGCTGATAGCGGCAGAATTCAGAGCTCTGTTGTTTGTGTCCCAACTTTACTTCTGTATTATAAATCGGTTCCATCCGGACTTTTCTGGTTTTATATAGAATTTGGAGTCAATAGTCCACTAGTGAAAGGGAAGCTTGGATCTTTAACCGCTTCCATACCGGGCCTATTCCGGCACTTCTCTCCTACGTGTAAAAATCATCATTTTTTGTGCTAGAAAACCCCCAAACATTATATACCGTATTTATCGGCGTATATCGCGCACTATTTTCCCCTTAAAATAAGGGGAAAATCGTGGGTGCGCGATAGCCGCTTCCCACGCTCAGTTTGAAATCTTGCGCCGACATATACCAAGTGCAGTACACTCGGGTACATTTGGCTAGTCTCAGCTTCGCTCGTGCTCACGCATAAACGTCACAGAGCGTGAGCGCGAGCGAAGCCGAGCCTTGCCGAATGTACCCGAGTGTACTGCACTCGGTATATGTCGGCGGAGGCGTTCGAACTGAGCGCGGGAAGCGGGGACTGGACTTGAGGCGCGCGCTGGAGAAGCCGGGAGGACACCATCGAGGCCGCAGACGGACGCCGGACCGGACGATGGACGCTGGGAAGACACCAAAACTGTAAGTAATAAAATCACATAACATTTTTTTTACAGGAATTTCGGGGGCAACTTTGGGGTGCGCGGTATACGCGGGAGCGCGTTATACCGCGATAAATACGGTATGTTTTTTTTTTTTTTTAGCAGAGACTCTAGGGAATAAAATGGCGGTTGTTGCAACATTGTATGTCACATGGTATTTGCGCACCAATTTTTCAAACGCCTTTTTTTTTATATAATATTTTTATTACTGTTTTTGGAAAAAAATTATTACCGTATTTATCGGGGGATTTTGCGCGCTCCGGCGTATAGCGCGCACCCCTAATGTGGATCCGCATTCCTGTAAAAAAAAAAAACATTTTAGTACTTACAGTTTTGGTGTCTTGCACGGCGTCCATCGGCGGCCTCATCGGGTCCGGCGTCCGTCTGCTGCTTCGGTGGTGTCCTCCTCGTCGGGTCCGTCGTCCTTCTGCGGTGTCCTCCCCGCTCGATCCCCGCTTCCCGCGCTGAGCTTGAACCACTGCGCCGGCATATACCGAGCGCAGTACACTCGGGTATAGTCGGGCAGGCTCGGCTCCTCTCGCGGTCACGTCCTGTGCGTCCTGTACGTCCAGGACGTGACCGCGAGAGGAGCCGAGCCTGCCCGACTATACCCGAGTGTACTGCGCTCGGTATATGCCGGCGCAGTGGTTCAAACTCAGCGTGGGAAGCGGGTATCGGCGTATATCGCGCACCCACGATTTTGCCCTGATTTTCAGGGCAAAAAAGTGCGCGTTATACGCCGATAAATACGGTATGTTTTTTCGAAAAAACAAACAAACAGTTTCATGAATTAACTACTTGCCGACCAGCCGCCGCAGTTATACGTCGGCAGGTCGGCTCCCCTGCGCGAGAGCCCGTAGCTCTACGTCACCTCGCGAAGTGGCCACTCGTCCCTGATCCTGACGCACGTGCCCCGTGGGTGCGATCACCGCCGGGCACCCGCGATCGCTCGTTACAGAGCGAGGACTGGGAGCTCCCGGTCCTGTCAGGGGGAGAAATGCCTGACCGTCTGTTCATACAATGTATGAACAGCAATCAGGTAATTTCCAATAGTGAGGCCATTCCCCCCTTCAGTTAGAACACACCCAGGGAACATACTTAACCCCTTCCCCGCCTCTTAGTGTTAACCCCTTCCCTGCCAGTGGCATTTTTATAGTAATCCAATGCATTTTTATAGCAATGATCGCTATAAAAATGACAATGGTCCCAAAAATTTGTCAAAAGTGTCCGAAGTATCCGCCATAATGTCGCAGTACCGGAAAAAAATGCTGATCGCCGCCACTACTAGTAAAAAAAAAATATTAATAAAAATGCCATAAAACTATCCCCTATTTTGTAAACGCTATAACTTTTGCACAAACCAATCAATAAACGCTTATTGCAATTTTTTTTTACGAAAAATATGTAGAAGAATACGTATCGGCCTAAACTGAGGAAAAAAAAAGGTTTTTTTTATTTATTTTTGGCGGATATTTATTATAGCAAAAAGTAAAACATGTTCATTTTTTTCAAAATTATCGCTCTATTTTTGTATATAGCGCAAAAAATAAAAACTGCAGAGGTGATAAAATACGTTAAAAAACGATACGTTTTTAGCGTATTAGCGTATTTTATAGCGTAAATACGATAAAAAACGCTTATTGCAATTTTTTTTTGCGAAAAATATGTAGAAGAATACGTATCGGCCTAAACTGAGGAAAAAAAAAGTTTTTTTATATATTTTTGGCGGATATTTATTATAGCAAAAAGTAAAAAATGTTCATTTTTTTCAAAATTGTCGCTCTATTTTTGTTTATAGCGCAAAAAATAAAAACTGCAGAGGTGATAAAATACCACCAAAATAAAGCTCTATTTGTGGGAAAAAAAGGAAACTGCGAGCTCTGTGACCACGGGACCCGTGGACTCAATGTCCACGCGATCGTTCTGCCTAGTGACAGGACACTGATCTACCGCTCCTTGTCATCGGGAGCAGTAATCAATGTCGTGTCACATGTAGCCCGGCCCCCCCACAGTTAGAATCACTCCCTAGGACACACTTAACCCCTTCATCGCCCCCTAGTGTTTAACCCCTTCCCTGCCAGTATCATTTACACAGTAATCAGTGCATTTTTATAGCACTGTTTGCTGTATAAATGACAATGGTCCCAAAATAGTGTCAAAAGTGTCCCGATGTGCCCGCCACAAAATCGCAGTCATGATAAAAATTGCAGATCACCGCTATTACTATAAAAAAATATATATATAATAATAATAGTGCCATAAACTATCCCCTATTTTGTAGATGCTATAACTTTGGCGCAAACCAATCAATATACGCTTATTGCGATTTTTTTGATTTTTTTTACAAAAAATATGTAGAAGAATACATATCGGTCTAAACTGAGAAAAAAAAATGTATATATATTTTTTTGGAGATATTTATTATAGCAAAAGGTAAAATATTGCTTTTTTTTCAAAATTGTCGCTCTTTTTTTGTTTATAGCGCAAAAAATAAAAAACACAGAGGTGATCAATTACAACTGAAAGATAGCTCTATTTGTGTGGAAAAAAAGGACGTCAATTTTGTTTGGGTGCCACGTCGTACGACCGCGCAATTGTCAGTTAAAGCGACGCCGTGCCGAATCGCATTAGTAGTAAAAAAAATAAAAATGCAATAAAACTATCCCCTATTTTGTAAACGCTATAAATTTTGCGCAAACCAGCCGATAAACGCTTATTGCGATTTTTTTTACCAAAAATAGGTAGAAGAATACGTATCGGCCTAAACTGAGGAAATTTTTTTTTTTTTTTATATATATATTTTTGGGGGAAGTTTATTATAGCAAAAAGTAAAAAATATTGCATTTTTTTCAAAATTGTCGCTCTATTTTTGTTTATAGCGCAAAAAATAAAAACCGCAGAGGTGATCAAATACCACCAAAAGAAAGCTCTACTTGTGGGGGAAAAAGGACGTACATTTTGTTTGGGAGCCACGTAGCACGACCGCGCAATTGTCAGTTAAAGCAACGCCGTGCCGAATCGCAAAAAATGGCCCGGTCATTGGGCAGCCAAATCCTCCGTGAGTGATTGAGTAACTTGTATAGCGCTGCAAATACGAACTACAGTAAAGTAAGTTAACGCTGCTGTGCTCAGGCACTGTTATGAGCCCTGACTCAGGAGCAAGTGCCGCCAGCGTCCCTAACAACCAGTGAATATCGGTGACACCATCCCTTGTGACGTCAATGACCCAGCATGCCCTCAGTCAATGACATCACCGGGTGGCCCTCGCCCCTTAGTTATTAAAGAGCAGGATATAGGGCTGCCTTGTTAAAGGGGGCTTCCAGATTCTGATAAGCCCCCTGCCCACAGACCCCCACAACCACCGGCCAGGGTTGTGGGGAAGAGGCTCTTGTCCTATTGTTTTCCCATCATGGGCGTGAGTGGGGCCCCATGTCAAGTTTTGCCTAAGGCCTCCCAAACCCTTCTAAATGTTCTCTTTAACACAAGAAGAAAATTACTTTTTGATTTCAATTGAATTTTTAAAATGATAAAACATTTCCAACAACATTTTGTTGCACATCTAAAAACCCAGCAACGTTTTTTTAAAACATTTTGAACGAAAAAAATAGAATTCTGGTTTCTTCCTTTATGTTAAGTTTCCTTGAATTATTTCACTATCCTGCTTTCTATTATACATTTTTTTTTTTTTTTTATTCAGAAAAATAGAGCGGCTTTTTAAGCTGGCTCAGGCTACCTTTGGCAGGCACTGCTGTAATGATGTTTAATAATATAAATTAGACCAAAGCATTTGCTAAATTATGGAGATGGATGGATGAAACCTGCTCAAGCCTTATGGTCATATCTTTAAGAAGAGCCCTTGATCTTCTGTACCAAAGAACTTTATAACAGCTATGAGCAAGAAATGTACAGTTTTTAAGATCTGGGCTTTCAGGCTGCTTATTATAATTTCCGTTTTTCTGACAACTATGTATATCAAATTATTTTTAAGTAGCTTTGGATTGCTGGTAATGTGACACAGTTCCGTGTTCTGTTTCATGGGTACAGATATTTAAAGCAAAAACACAGCTTCGTGACATTTAGAGCAGCCATTCTCAACCAGGGTTCTTTGGAACTCTAGGGTTCCTCGGAGTGGCGGCTGGTGCTCCAAATTTTTGTGGGGGGCACAAACAAACTGAAAGAAAAAAAGTACAATTGCCACCACTGTGCCCATCATGCGCAGCCACTGTGCCCATCAAATGCAGCCACTGTGCCATCAAATGCTGCCACTGTACCCATACATTTCCACCACTGTGCAATCAAACACAGCTACTGGACCCATCAATTGCTGCCAGTGTGCCCATCAATTGCCACTACTGTGCCCATCAATTGCTGACACTGTGCCATCAAATGCAGCTACTGTACTCATCAATTGCTGTCAGTGTGCCCATCAGTTGCCGCTACTGTGCCCATCAATTGCTGCCAAGTTGCCATTAATTGTCGCTACTGTGCCCCATCAAATGTTGCCAGTGTGCCCATCAATTGCTGCTACTGTGCCCCATCAATTGCTGCCAGTGTGCATATCAATTGCCGCTACTGTGCCCATCAATTGCTGTGCCCGTTGCATCGTGGTGTGCCGATGCTAATGACCGGCGTTCGCGATGACCACGAGCGATTGCGGGCACGAGAGGCAGAACAGGGACGTGTGTGTGTAAACACACACATCCCTGTTCTGTGAGCTGAGGAAAGACAGATCGTGAGTTCCTAATAGCTAGGACCCACGATCTGTAATTTAGGTCAGTCCCCCCCCCCCCCCAGTTAGAACACACATTAGGGAACTCAGTTAATCCCTTGATTGCCCCCCCCCCCCCAGTGTTAACCCCTTTCCATGCCAGTAACATTTTTATAACACTGATCGCTGTATAAAGGTATAAAGGACAATGGTCACAAAAATGTGTCAAAAGTGTCCGATGTGTCCGCCATAATGTCGCAGTCCTGATAAAAATCACATATCGCCGCTTTTACTAGTAAAAAATAAATAATGGGGTGGATTCAGTAACGACTTGCGCCCTTTTAACGCTGCGCCTCCGTAATTTACGTGCGCTACGCTTCATTCATGAAGCAGTAGCTACGTAATTTGCGCGGGAGCTCCTTAAAAATGCCTGGCGTAAGGGCGCGTAATTTAAATGATCCCGTAGGGGGCGTGGATCATTTAAATTAGGCGCGTTCCCGCGCCGAACGTAGTGCGCATGCTCCGTCGGGAAACTTTCCTGACGTGCATTGCGGCAAATGACATCGCAAGGACGTCATTTGCTTCAACGTGAACGTAAATGGCGTCCAGCGCCACTCACGATTCACTTACGCAAACGACGTAATTTTCAAACATCGCGACGCGGGAACGACGGGTATACTTAGCATTGGCTGCCCCTGCTAATAGCAGCCTTACGCGGAACCCGACGAACGTAAACGACGTAAACTGCGTACGTAGGGCGCGCGTACGGTTGTGAATCGGCGTTAGTATGCAATTTGCATACTCTACGCTGACCACTACGGGAACGCCACCTAGCGGCCATCGTAAGAATGCAGCCTACGATACGACGGCATAAGAGCCTTATGCCAGTCATATCTTAGGCTGCAGTTGGCGTATCGAGGTTCCTGAATCAGGAGCAGTCGATACGCCGGCGCAACTAAGCAATTGCGCTGCGTAACTATGGTTACGCAGACGCAATTGCTTGTTGAATCTGGGCCAATAATAATAAAAATGCCATAAATCTATCCCCTATTTTGTAGACATCCCTGTGTGAATGGGCTCTTAGCGTATATTGATTGGTTTGCGCAAACCAATCAATATATGCTAAGGGCCCATTCATACAGGGATGACTTTGGATCCGACTTCAAGTCGCCCCTAGTCGCCTTAAGTCACGCTGCATGAGAAAATCAATGGAAGTGAATGGGAGCCGTCTTAATGTACACTACTGCAGTCCCTCCGACTTCAAACAAGGTTCCTGTACTACTTCAATCCGACTTGTACCCATTGATTTCATTGGAAGTCGCCTCAGAAGTCGGATCCCTGTCTTAACAGAAGCAACATTTCTCAGGCAAACCCCTCCCCCTCCCTCCCACAGAGCTAATTGTTGTTTGATTGGCCACTGGAAAGCCTCCTGTCCTGGAGACAACTTGAAGTTGCCTTGTAAGTTGCCTCATGTCGCGCTGTGAGTCATACTGAAGTCGGGCCTCCCAAAGTCGCGCTGGAAGTCGTGTTGCCCCTGTGTGAATGGAGTCTTATTGCAATTTTTATTACCAAAAATATGCAGAACAATACATATCGGCCTAAACTGAGAAAAAAAAAAAATCTAGGATATTTATTATCGCAAAAGGTGTTGTATTTTTGTACTTTTTTTTTTAATAAATTGTTATTTTTACATATAACCGTTTCATGTCTGCGTACCGAAATAGTCTTACCATCACCGGCGATCAAGGTCACCGCTGGGAGTAGCCCTTGAATCATCTCCTTTCCCCCATTTCTCCAAATATTATATACAGGATGATGGTACCCACCCCTACCTTTACTAACCTAATGGGGCAATCCATTTCAATCTAATAGCAAAAAGTAAAAAATATGGGGCCAGATTCACAAAAAACGGGCGTATATTTAGGTGGGCGTAGCGCTTCTCATATGTGCTACGCCACCGTATATCAGAGTGGCTCCTAGGGTATCCACAAAGAACTTGCTCCCATATGTGGGCCGGCGTAACGTAAATCTGCCGGCGTAAGCCCGCGTAATTCAAAGTAGGCTTGGAGTGGGCGTGTTGTACGGTAATCTGGTATGACCCCACGTAATTGACGCTTTTTACGAACGGCGCATGCGCCGTCCGTGGACGTATCCCAGTGCGCATGCGCGAAATCACGTCGCAAATAGTCAATGCTTTCGACGTGAACGTAACTTACGCAAAGCCCTATTTGCGAACGATTTACGCAAACGACGGAAAATTTTTACGCTGTCCCGACGTCCATACCTAACATTGCGTACACCTCATAGAGGCAGGGGTATCGTTACGCCGAAAAAAGCCTTATGTAAACTACGTAAAAAAATGTGCCGGGCGGACGTACGTTTGAGAATCGGCGTATCTAGCTAATTTGCATACTCTACGCGGAAATCAACGGAAGCGCCACCTAGCGGCCAGCGTAAATATGCACCTAAGATCCGACGGCGTACTAAGACGTACGTCAGTCGGATCTAGCCCACATTCAGTCGTATCTTGTTTTGTGGATACAAAACAAAGATAAGACGGCGCATCGTAGAACTTACGCGGCGTATCAATAGATATGCCGCCGTAAGTTCTTTGTGGATCTGGCCCATTGTGTTTTTTTTTTCAAAATTGTCGGTCTTTTTTTGTTTATAGCGGAGAAAATAAAAACCGCAGAGGTGATCAAATACCACCAAAAGAAAGCTCTATGGGCCAGATTCACAGAAAAAGTACGCCGGAGTATCTGCTGATACTCCGGCGTACTTTCAAATTTGCAGCGTCGTATCTTTATTTGTAATTCACAAACAAAGATACGACGGCTTTTGGCTAAGATCCGACAGGCGTACGGCTTCGTACGCCTTCGGATCTTAGGATGCAATACTTCGGCGACCGCTGGGTGGAGTTTGCGTCGTTTTCTGCGTCGGGTATGCAAATTAGCTGTTTACGGCGATCCACGAAGGTACGCGCGGTCGTCGCATTCTCTTACGTCGGTTTTTCCCGTCGTAAAGTTAAGTGTGCTATTTAGATGGTGTAAAATTACACCATCCATGTTAAAGTATGGCCGTTGTTCGCGCGTCGAATTTTACTTTTTTTTTTGTGTAAAAAGACGTCGGGAAATACGAAAGTACGTTACGCACATCGCCGTTCAAAAAACACGTTGGGGCGCCGTAATTTCGCGCAAAGCACGGCGGGAAATTTCCAAACGGAGCATGCGCATAACGTTCGGCGCGGGAACGCACCTAATTTAAATGGTACACACCCCATTTGAATTAGGCGGGCTTGCGCCGGACGACTTTACGCTACGCCGCCGAATGTTTACACGCAAGTGCTTTGTGAATCAAGCACTTACGCTGGAAACTTGCGGCGGCGTAACATAAACGGGATACGATACGCCGCCGCAAATGTACCTGAATCTGGCCCTATGTGTGGGGGAAAAAAAGGCGTCAATTTTGTTTGTGTACAGCATCACACGACCACGCAATTGTCAGTTAAAGCGACGTCGAATCGCAAAAAAAATGCCCTGGTCATTGAGCAGCCAATTCTTCCGGGGCTGAAGTGGTTAAAATGTTTTCTGCATCATCTGCATCTTCTCCTCATTTCACTATGAATCTATGCAATCTGTACTAGTACAATACCGCAGTAATTCTCTGCTTTGCCATTGATTTTCTTTTTGTGTTGAACAATATTGATCTCTGTAATGAAGCAGCCTGGTTTAATGAATTAACAAACTGACCAATCAATGTAGATTGGGTTTAAATGTAATTTTAATCTGATATATTATAACATGCACAGCTGAGGTTTGTCTGCTCAGATTTGCCACTATAACACTTGTAACCGCTCCTATAATTCCCATAAATCTCAAACATCATTTTTAAATGGAGCATTAATTTTCTTAATTGAGTCGGGTTTGAGGGTATAATTTAAAAATTTCGAAAAGTGCTGGTTGTCTGGTTCTTATCGCTCTGTGAGATAGGATGGGATAAGTTATAGAGTGAAAAGTTCAAGTTCTGAATCGAACCATTAAATTAGTTCACCCATAAGGCAAGGTTCACACCCAGCATTTCACGAAAACGCATTTTAGTGCGCATTTTTTGTGCTACGCACATAGGGCAGCCCATTCATTTTAAGTGGGCTCAGGGCCGATCCTAGGGTCACAGGTGCCTGGGTGCAGAAATATTTCTGGCGCCCCCACATGGGTGTAGTCATTTTACTAACTCCTCCCCTTTACATATTTTTTTATGGCAACGACTCAACCACAAAAGTGCTCCCCCACAAAGTCTTCATTAACCTGGGATCCTTGCATGATCTCTGAACAATACACAAAATACAAGAAGAGAAGCATAGTATAATAATATTTTTGGGACCTGGAGGGGGACCTCTCTGATGGACACAGAGAGGGCTTCTGTTAGAGAGTCTGTTAGAAAGACCCCCAGACATACTACAGATATGATTCATGAGATGGTCAGAGACTACAGACATGATACAGACATGATACAGGAGGAGACGGTCAGAGACTGCAGACATAGTACATGAGATGGTCAGAGACTGCAGACATAGTACATGAGACGGTCAGAGACTGCAGACATAATACATGAGACAGTCAGAGACTGCAGACATAGTACAGAAGATGGTCAGAGACTGCAGACATGATACAGGAGATGGTCAAAGACTGCAGACATGATATAGGAGATAATAAAGACTGCACACATAGTGCAGGAGATGATTAGAGACTGCAGACATAGTACAGGAGATGGTCAGAGACTGCAGACATAATATAGGAGATGGTCAGAGACTGCAGACATAGTACAGGAGATGGTCAGAGACTGCAGACAATAGTACAGGAGATGGTCCATTATACCCCTTTCAAACTGGAGGCATTTTTCAGGCGCGAGTTGCTCCGATTTAGAAAAAGGTTCTTGTAGGAAGAAGTCATTTTGCAAGTCGCCACTGAAGTCGTCTTCAGGTCGCCTTGCCGAGTCAAATGAGCTTCTGGGAGAACGGTCAAACATTCCCAAAGAAACACTCCTAAACCTTGTGGACGGCCTTCCCAGAAGAGAGTTGGGCAAACGGTGGGCCAACTCAATATTGACCCATATTAGCTGGATTCAGATAGCTTTACGCCGGCGTATCAGTAGATACGCCGACGTAACTCTGAATCTACGCCGTCCTAAATTTAAGCGTATTCTGGAAACCAGATACGCTTAAATTAGGCTAAGATACGAGCGGCGTAAGTCTCCTACGCCGTCGTATCTTAGGGTGCAATATTTACGCTGGCCGCTAGGTGGTGCTTCCGTTGAGTTCGGCGTAGAATATGCAAATGACTAGATACGCAGATTCAGAAACGTTCGTGCGCCCGGCGTATTTTTTTTACATCCTTTACGTACGTAAAGCGTTGTTGGTGGCTTAACCCTCAGGCAAGAAGTAAGCTAGGCATCACTTGGAAAAATCACAGCAAAATGATATATATACATAGCTGTAGCTTCCAGATTTAGGCTGCTCAATACAGTGAGCAAAAATGACAGAGAATATTACTCCATCCATCTTTCTTGGTAAGTTATGTGTCCTTCTATGACCAGCCTTGGGGTGGCCAGTACCTTGCAAACACTGGGCTTCATTCACAAAGCGGTATTGTTCCCCTTAAAAATGCGGTAAAATACTGCTCAGCTTTTTTCAAAATGTTTTTTGGCATTCACAAAAAACGCTACTAAAATACTATGAGTTATTTTATGAAGTCTTGCAGTATTTTAGTAGTAAAAATATGCCGTAATTTAACGCCTGGCAGTAGCCGGTGTATTTATTTTCATTGATAAATAGACTAGTAAACATCATGGGCCAGATTCACAAAGAATTGCCCTGGCGCAGCGTATCAGAGATACGCTACGCCGCCGTATCTTACCTGGCGGAATTTCGAATCCAGGAAGATTTTGCGCCGTAAGTTACGGCGGCGTAGTGTATTTCTCAGTGCGTATTTCAAATTGGGCGGGTAGGGGGCGTGATTCATTTAAATGAAGCGCGTCCCCGCGCCGATTGAAATGCGCATGCTCCGTTTCCAAATTTCCCGCCGTGCTTTGCACGAAATGATGTCGCACCGACGTAATTTTTTTAACTTAAACGTGAGTTATGTCCTTTCCTATTCACGGAGGACTTACGCAAAAAAAAAAATTCAAAATTCGACGCGGGAACGACGGCCATACTTTAACATGGCAAGTCTATCTATACGCCACGAAATAGCAGCTTTAACTATACGCTGGGAAAAGCCGACTAGCGACGACGTAAGAGAATGCGACGGCCACGCGTACCTTGGTGGATCGACGGGAAAAGCTAATTAGCATACCCGACGCGGAAAACGTCGCAAACTCCACCCAGCGGGCGCCGAAGTATTACACCTACGATCCGAAGGCGTACGCCTGTCGGATCGAAGCCAGAAGCCGTTGTATCTTGGTTTGAGGATTCAAACTAAAGATACGACGCGGCAAATTTGAAAGTACGCCGGTGTATCAGTAGATACGCCGGCGTACTTGCACTGTGAATCTGGCCCCATGATTTTTAAGGAGCAGGCGGCCACCAGGTCCTTAACGACCAATCAGTCACCAGCTGTCAGCGGGGTTTCCCGCTGACAGCTCAATCTAAAAAATAGAATTGCTGGCAATAAAAAAAATAAAAAATCGGGGGAAAAAAACAGTGTGGGCTTCCCCTCCCCCCAATGCATACCAGGCACTTCAGGTCTGGTATTGATTTCAGGGGGAACACCCCCCCCTCCTCTCCTTACCCATACCAGGCCACATGCCCTCAGCAAGGGGTGGGTGCTTTCTTTTTTCGGGTCGGTGGTGGTGGGTGGTGGTTGACGATGAATCTACACCAGGGGACATTTATTTTTATTCTTTAAATACAGGACTTGTCAAAAACTGTCAATGTTTTTTTTTTTTTTTACACTGCACATTTTTTTGGGTGAATGAGTGGGGGTGCTATGTATAACCTACTCATTCCCATGGGGGAGCTGAGATCTGGGGCCCCCCTTATTAAATAGGGCTTCCAGATTCTGATAAGCCCCCAACAACCACCGGCCAGGGTTGTGGGAAGAGGCCCTTGTCCCCATCAACATGGGGACAAGGGCCTGACTGATGGGGGCATGGCCCGGTACTGGACAAGGTGGTGGTCACGTAAGGATTGGTTAGTTTGGGGGATGGGTTGGGCCTGAGCTCAGGTAAAAGGGATCGCCCCAGGGAATTCTGGGTCCTTTTGGAAACGTGCTGGGAAGAGCTGCCCACCCTCCTGCCCCTTTTTTGTTATGGTAAGTCACAGCTTGCTGCGGTTTTCTTGACCTTGCCAGCATAAAATGGCTGTAATGGGCCATGCCCTGGATGGACACCGGAAGTAGGCGGCCTGTCCAGCACTTATGGTAAGGACAGGCCCCTCCCCCCCTTTTGGAATGATGTGCTCACAGTACAACTGTGACTGGCACTGGTTATAAAATGTTGAATGTTGAAAACGTATGTTTGCTTTAATAAACATCTAATGGTGGTAAGAGTGTTTATTTAATAGGGTGAAGGGGCAAGGGGGGAAAGTTAGTACATAGTTATTGCAGTAAGTGGTACCTGGGCTCATTGCGCCTCAGCAGTCATGGTCTAGTGAATTGACGACAGTTTTCAGGATCGCATAAAGTATTTAGGCAAAATGTGTCTGAAACCTAAATATCTCGGGCCAGATCAACGAAGCAGTTACACTGGCGTATCTATTGATACGCCGCGTAACTGCTAGGTTGCTCCGGCGTATCTTTGTTTTGTATCCACAAAACAAGATACGCCTGAAGCTGGGCTAGATCCGACTGGCGTACGTCTTAGTACGCCGTCGGATCTAAGGTGCATATTTACGCTGGCCGCTAGGTGGCGCTTCCGTCGATTTCCGCGTTGAGTATGCAAATTAGCTAGATACGCAAATCCACAAACGTACGTCGGGCCGGCGCATTTTTTTACGTCGTTTCCATAAGGCTTTTTTGGGCGTAACGTTACCCCTGCTATATGAGGCGTAGCCAATGTTAAGTATGGACGTCGGGCCAGCATTGAATTTTCCATCGTGTACATCGTTTGCAAAAAACGTTCGCGAATAGGGCTTTGCGTAGAATGACGTTCACGTCGAAAGCATTGGCTTGTTGCTGGTTAATTTGGAGCATGCGCACTGGGATACCCCCACGGACGGCGCATGCGCCGTTCAGAAAAAACGTCATTTACGTCGGGTCAAGACGTATTCACATAAAACACGCCCCCATCTCATCCATTTGAACTGCGCACCCTTACGCCGACACAGTTACACTACGCCGCCGTAACTTACGGCGCAAATTCTTTGTGGATACGGGAAATACGCTGTAAGTTACGGCGGCGTAGTGTATCTGAGATACACTACGCCGGACGTAAAGAAGCGCCGATGTACATGGATCTGGCCCCTCATGAGAGTTCATTCGGTGAACGGAGCCCACTGTCTTGAGCATTACTTGTGTAAAAATAGGAAAAGCTGTGACTCTCTGATGGTTGTTGCATGAACATGTTCAGCCAGTTATGGGATTCTTTTTCAAACTTTGCAATTAGATAAGTCTAAAATAAAGAATAAACACCACTACATGTTAATTTCTCTTAATATGGTGCATAAAACAAAATAGTAAACCTACAGTGAATCTATGTTAGTTTTACCCACATAACCACTTAATGACCACTTCACGCAGATATACGTTGGTAGAATGGCACGGATGGGCACATCCACGTACCTGTACGTGGCCCTTTAAGCCCAGCCGTGGGGTCGCGCGCTCGTGCCTCCGGCACGTGCACGCGACCCGGTGCGAAGCTCCGTGACCGCGCCTGCGGGACCCGATCGCCGCCGGTGTCCCGCGATCGGTCCCCGGAGCTGAAGAACGGGGAGAGGTGAGTGTAAACACACCTTCCCTGTTCTTCGTTGTGGCAGTGTCATTGATCGTATGTTCCCTGATATAGGGAAACACGATCAATGACGTCACACGTCCAGCCCCGCACCCCTACAGTTTGAAACACATATGAGGTCACACTTAACCCCTTCAGCGCCCCCTAGTGGTTAACTCCCAAACTGCAATTGTCATTTTCACAGTAATCAGTGCATTTTTATAGCATTTTTTGCTGTGAAAATGACAATGGTCCCAAAAATGTGTCAAAATTGTCCGATGTGTCCGCCATAATGTCGCGGTCATGAAAAAAAACGCTGATCGCCGCCATTAGTATTAAAAATATTAATAAAAATGCAATAAAACTATCTCCTATTTTGTAAACGCTATAAATTTTGCGCAAACCAATCGATAAACGCTTATTGCGATTTTTTTTTACCAAAAATAGGTAGAAGAATACGTATCGGCCTAAACTGCGGAAATTTTTTTTTTTATATATTTTGGGGGATATTTATTATAGCAAAAAGTAAAAAATATTGATTTTTTTTCAAAATTGTCGCTCTAGTTTTGTTTATAGAGCAAAAAATTAAAACCGCAGAGGTGATCAAATACCACCAAAAGAAAGCTCTATTTGATCGCAAAAACTGGCCAGGTCCTTTACCTGCATAAAGGTCCGGGTCTTAAGTGGTTAAAGGGGTTGTAAAGGTAATTATTTTTTTTCCCTAAATAGCTTCCTTTACCTTAGCGCAGTCCTCCTTCACTTACCTCATCCTTCCATTTTGCTTTTAAATGTCCTTATTTCTTCTGAGAAATCCTCACTTCCTGTTCTTCTGTCTGTAACTCCACACCGTAATGCGAGGCTTTCTCCCTGGTGTGGAGAAAGCCTCTTGAGGGGGGAGGGGGCGAGCAGGCAAGTCAGGACACTCTCTACTTTGCAGATAGAGAAAAGAGCTGTGTGTTAGTGGGCGTTCTGACACTCCTGCTCACCCCCTCCCCCCTCAAGAGGCTTTCTCCACACCAGGGAGAAAGCCTTGCATTACTGAGTGTAGTTACAGACAGAAGAACAGGAAGTGAGGATTTCTAATGCCCTGTACACACGATCGGTCCATCTGATGAAAACGCTCTGATAGATTTTTCCGATGAAGCTGACTGATGGTCCGTCGCGCCTACACACCATCAGTTAAAAATCTGATCGTGTCAGAACGCGGTGACGTAAAACACAACGACGTGCTGAAAAAAACGATGTTCAATGCTTCCAAGAATGCGTCGACTTGATTCTGAGCATGCGTGGATTTTTAACCGATGGTTGTGCCTACTAATGATCTTTTTTTTTTCTATCGGTTAGGTATCCATCGGTTAAATTTAAAACAAGATTGCTTTTTTTTAACCTATGGATAAATAACTGATGTGGCCCACACACGATCGGTTTGGTGCAATGAAAATGGTCCATCAGATTGACCGATCGTGTGTACGCGGCATCAGAAGGAGGACTGCACTAAGGTAAAGGAATTTATTTAGGAAAAAACGTCCAAATTCACGTAGGTGAGCGTCGGCGTAACGTATCGTAGATACGTTACACCGCCGCAAGTTTTCATCGCAAGTGCCTGATTCACAAAGCACTTGCGATGAAAACTACGCTGGCAGCCTCTGGCGCAAGGCGGGCCAATTCAAATGGGCGTGTGCCATTTAAATTAGGCGCGCTCCCGCGCCGGACCTACTGCGCATGCTAGTTTCGCAATTCCCGTCGTGCTTTGCGCGCCGTGACGTCATTTTTTCGAACGGCGACGCGCGTAGCGTACTTCCGTATACCCAGACGTGTTACGCAAACTACATTAAATTTTGACGCGGGAACGACGGCCATACTTTAGACAGCAATACGATTGCTGACTAAAGTTAGGGCACCCAAAACGACGACTAACTTTGCGACGGGAAACTAGACTAGCGGCGACGTAGCGAACGCGAAAATCCGTCGTGGATCGCCGTAACTCCTAATTTGCATACCCGACGCTGGTTTATGACGCGAACTCCCCCCAGCGGCGGCCGCGGTACTGCATCCTAAGATCCGACAGTGTAAAACAATTACACCTGTCAGATCTTAGGGATATCTATGCGTAACTGATTCTATGAATCAGTCGCATAGATAGAAACAGAGATACGACGGCGTATCAGGAGATACGCCGTCGTATCCCTTTTGTGAATCTGGCCCAACATTTTTTACCTTTACAACCCCTTTAAGGTTGTGTCCCTTTGGTCTCAAAGACTAAGCTAAAAAATAAAATAAAAAAAACAACAAAAAAAAAATACGATTTTGCGAATAAACGTCTATTTAAATTCATTACTACATCTTTTCTTTGTGCTTCTTCTTCTTAGAAAATATCAGCGTTTGCTCCTGTTTTTGAAGCAGATCAAAAGAATTTTAAACAATGTTTAGGAAAGAAAAAAAAAACCCATCAAACTAAAGCAATATTTCCAACAAAATACGCTTTCATTGAACGTGACTTAAATAATGACAGGTATGTGGGCAAATTGCGCTTCAAATAAAGCTGCCGCTACCTACCGCGTAATTGTATGCTATTGTATGTATTTCCTTTTTTTTTTTCAACTCATATAATCCTTTGTTTGTAAAACAGGTTTGATGCCTGCAGCATGTCTAGGAATAATACAATTTATTTTTCATTGAAGGTAAAAAGAAAAAAAATACTCAAAATAATATATATTTTTTTATTTGTAGTTCTTCAGAGGTTGTGTGTTTTTTCCCTCAAAGCTATTCAAACATCACAAACAGTCCCAAATAACGAAATAAATGGGTTTTGCTTTTTTAGCCTGTTAGCAATTACTCTTTGTGTTTTTTTTTCTTTTTTTTTCCTACCGGAGGTAAATTTAATGAAATGGAAATCTAGCTCGGCGTTACAATGAAATGAATCAAAGACCGACATCTTTTAATTGTCGCTGTATTAGTTTTATGTAAATGTGCGCCAGCGATTTTAAATGATGTGTTTATGTAATTCACCTCTCCCCGTCTGCCTTACAGTGGCGCGATAAGAGTTTGTTTTTGGTGCGCGACGCGCTGAAGAAGTTAAATGGATTTGTTAGAATTGACTGTGAGGGGGTAATGTGCGTTGGATAAAATGTAATGATATGTTTTTTCTTCGGGGGCCCCCAAACAATGGCGTTCTGCTCCGTCGTCAGACAGAAGGGGAATCGTAAATTGATGAGTGATCTCTCTATAAAACAATTTGGTGTATTATCTCGCAATCAATCTCTTTTGCAGGGTAATATAAATTATCGTCTGTAAAATTCAAATCAACCAGATTAACATAGAAAGTTAGGGGGAAAAAATGGAAAAAATAATAACAAGATAAGAAACCCATCACTGCTATCCACTGTTACTATGTAGGAAGTCCATAATGTGAAGGGAATATGCAAATGGTAATTTCTCTGGCTACATTTCTGTTCCAGGTCAGTGACTTAACCACTTCACTGCCAGAGTAAAAAATGTTTTCCCATTTTTGCACATTTTAACTACTTAACCACTTCCATACCAGGCACTTACGCCCCTTCATGCCCAGGACAATGTTTAGCTTTCAGCGCTGTCACACTTTGAATGACAATTGCGCGGTCATGCAACACTGTACCCAAACTAAATTTTTATAATTTTCTTCCCACAAATAGAGCTTTCTTTTGGTGGTATTTAATCACCTCTGTGGTTTTTATTTTTTGCTAAACAAACTAATTTTTGTTTATTTTTTTGTTTCTGTCATAAAATTTAGTTTTCCCCTTCACTAACGGGCACTGATAAGGCGGCACTGATGGGCACTGATGAGTTGGCACTGATAAAGTGGCACTGATGGGCACCGATATGCAGAATTGATGGGCACTGATAAAGTGGCACTGATGGGCACCGATATGTAGAATTGATGGGCACTGATAGGCGGCATTGATATGCAGCACTGATGGGCACTGACAGGAGGCACTGATGGCCACTGATAGGCGGCACTGACAGGCGGCTGTGATGGGCACTGATAGGCAGTACTGATTGGCACTGACAGGTTGCACTGATGGACAGCACTGATGATGAGGTACTGACAGGTGTTACTGCTGGGCAGTGATTAGCACTGTGGTGGGCAGTGATTGGCACTGTGGTGGGCAGGGATTGGCAATGTGGTGGGCACTGGCATACTTTATTATGGGGGCACTGCTGGGCACTGGTTGGCAGGCGATTGGTACATTGGAGGGGGCTGTGTTGATAATCAATGTGCTGATTATCAGCACAGACCCCCCCCCCCCCCTCAGACAGGGAGAGCCGCCGATCGGCTCTCCCTGTAAACGTGAACTAAAGAAATGCTGTTTACCGGCACTTCCTGGTTCACACGATGATCAGCTGTGATTGGTCACAGCTGATCACATGGTAAGAAGCCTCTGACGGAGGCTTCTTATCACGATCGGAGATGCAGCTTGTCAGACCGCACTCGCTGCGATGCGCACCCTGCATGTTATCCTGCTGGTCATCTATAGACGTCCAGTCAGGATACCAGAACCACTTCCCGGACGTCAATTTGCTATTGATCGGGCGGGAAGTGGTTAAGGACCGGCAGATTTTCCCCCTTAATAACCAGGTAATTTTTTTGTGATACAACACTGCATTGCTTTAACCGACAATTGCGCGGTCGTGCGATGCTGTAGCCAAACAAAATTGACGTCCTTTTTTTCCCACAAATAGAGCTTTCTTTTGGTGGTATTTGATCACCTCTGCGGTTTTTTTTTGTGCTATAAACAAAAATAGAGCGACAATTTTGAAAAAAATTCAATATTTTTTTATTTTTGCTATAATAAATATCCACCCAATTTAAAAAAAATAAAAATGTCTTCATCAGTTTAGGCCAATATGTATTCTTCTACATATTTTTGGTAAAAAAAAATCGCAATAAACTTGTATTGATTGGTTTGCACAAAAGTTATAGCATCTACAAACTATGGTAAAGATTAATGGCATTTTCTTTACTAGTAATGGCAGTGATCTGCAATTTTTAGCGGTACTGAGACATACAAATTGGACACTTTTGACACTTTTTTGAGACCATTGACAATTACACAGCGATCAGCGCTATAAAAAAAAACTCATTGCTGTGTAAAGGTCACTGGCAGGGAAGGGGTTAACACTAGGAGACGATCAAGGGGTTAACTGTGTGTTCCCTCAGTGTGTTCTAACTGTGGGGGAATGAGAGTGACTAGGAGAGGAGACATATCGTTTTCCCTACTTAGTAGGAACAAACAATATGTTTCCTCTTCTCCAACAGCAAAGGGATTTGTGTGTTCACACACAAATCCCTGTACTGGCACTCGTGCATGCGATCGCACGTGGCCGGCGGCGATCATGCCCATTGGGTTCCCTGCCGGGCAGCGCGGGTATTTGACCGGCTACTGCAATGTGATTGCTAGTTAGTGAGGCCCCATTCACACTCTGACCCACAATAACAGCAATTGCATATTTGCATATCTATGCTGTTTTTTTTTTTTTTGTCATGCGTTGTCTTGCTACACCCATAGGGTAGACCAGGGGTCTCTAAACCTTCTAAACAAAGGTCCAGTTTACTGTCCTTCCGACTTAAGGGGGCCCGACCGTGGCCAGTATGAGTAAAAAATGTCCTGGCATCAGATGGAGTTAACTATGCCCCATCTTTGGTAATGGTTGGAGGAATAGTGCCCATCATCGGTATACGTGGGGGTAATAGTGCCCCATTGTTGGTAACAGTGGAAGGAATAGTCCCCCATCACTGGTGTCAGTGGGAGGAATAGTGACCCACCACTGGTGTCAGTGGGAGGAATAATGTCCTATAATTGGTGTCTGTCGGAGGAATAGAGCTACATCATTGGCATTGGCATCATTAGTGTCAGTGGGAAGAATAGTGCCCCATTATTCATGTCAGTGGGAAGAATAGTGCCACGTCATTGCTATCAGTAGGAGGAATAGTGCCCCATCACTGGTGTCTTTGGGAGGAATAGTACTCAAACATTGGTATCAGTGGGAGGAACAGCCCCGGCATCATTGGTGTCTGTGGAAAGAATAGTGACCCACCACTGATGTCAGTAGGGGGCATGGTGCCCCATCATTGGTATCAGTTGTGGATTGAATAGCGTCCCAAAGGCCAGGTAGAGGCAACCAAATGGCTACGTCCAGCCCCTGGGCCACAGTTTTGAGACTAGTTTTGCCCTACTCATGACAAAAGCATGTGACCTTTTGAGAATGAAGATTTGCGCATTTTTTTTTTAACTTCACATTTTGATGCGTTTCTTTGTGCGGCAAATGTGGCTTCCTTGCCATGTTTGGGGTGCCATTACCAATAAATGGCAACACAAGCTTGACATTCATTTTTCGCCCGATTTTGCATACATTCATGAAACGCTGAGAATGTGTGAATGCGGCCAAGAATCGATAATATTGCCGCAATGTGGCGTCTTTACCGAGGTCAGGCAGCGAAAAGATGTCAATTTCCCGAACCCTGAAACCACAGTTGCAATTTCCTATAAGTCTTCAATTGCACTTTAACTTTCACAAGTTTTAATCTCCTATTATTGCGAGCTTTGCTGAGCTGCTTCAAAGTGTTCCTCAAGCAGGTTCTATATTTTCATTGAAAATACAATTTTATCCCTTTTTTTTATAATACATTAAAAAAAGAAAACTGTTAAGACAAGTAGTTTTATGGTGCGAAATATAATTTTTTTGTCTCCGAGAGAAGGCTGCCAATAACATTTCTGAAGAGATGCATTTTATTTGCATGCTTGAGGGAATAAGAGAAGGAATTCTATTATATTTTGAAGTGGAGTGTAATCACACTGAAGGCATAAAGATCGGGCTATGTTGGAAGCAACTGTCTTGTAAATTGTGTATTATTGTAAAAGGCAAAAAAAGTGGATTTTTAAACTCGAAGTGTATGAAAGATGCGGAAATGAAAAGTAAAAAAAAAAAAAAATTATATATTGTTGACTTGAATTGCACAAACCGTGAAATATGTTGTGTCTACAGTGCTCCGTAATACCAGTAAGAATACTTTTTCTTGGAAACCTCATTTCACCCTCTACTGTCTTAGGGGTACATTTCCAGCCATACGTAAAAAGTTGAAATTTGCATTAGCGGACACATCCTTCCAGCATTGCATCTCATTTTCATTGCAATATTAAAGTGGAACTATGGGCAAAATAAATATGACGCATTGTATATGATGCAGTCAGTCACTAGCCTTAAGGGCTCATTCACAATAGTGGTGCGCTCTGTGATTTCTGCCCCCTGTCTCATTTGTCTGTTATCTGCATGCAGTACCAGGAGAGGGTCATCCAGCGCTCAGGGCAAAGATGCAAAATTGAGTCCCCTTCCTCCACTATTAATACATGCCCTAAAATGGGTGTACCACCCTGTATCCAATTTTTTTCCTTTTGCTTCACTGCGCCCAGGTCAACTGTCCCTCCTGTCCACCCCCTTGTCATGGCTGTCATGGAACCCCCTTGCACTCCGCTTCCATCAATACATTGCTTCCTCCAATCTGGTCCTTCAGATATCAGATATTACAGCCACATATTGTAACCAAGAACCAGGCGAGACTAGCTCAGTTGCAAACTGGAACATGGAAAGTTTTATTGGACAAGAATACAGGCTGTTCACGAGCTAGCGTTTCCTTCCAGAGTTTGCAGCGTATTTGCAGCGTATAGAATCATACCATCCCAGCAGGACCTGCTTTGATACTGGTCCTCTGTGCTGTATCTGCATCTCTCAAAACCTCCTTCCTAATTCCTCTTCCATGGTAGCTGGTATCTGTATCTCTCCTCTCCTGCTATCCGGACTTGGATTCAAAGGGAGGTTTGGATGTCCCAGACTGCAGAAAGCATCTCAACGCTGCCACCAATTGCCACGGAACCCTTGAGTGCTTCCATCAGTGCACTGTTTCCTTCAGTCTGGACCTTCAGATATCGAATATTACAATACAGCCACGTATTGTAACCAAGAACCAGGAGAGATTATCTCAGTTACACAATAGTGGTGCTCTCTGTGGTTTGTGTCCCCTCTCTCATTCGTCCGCTATCTGCATGCAGTACCAGGACAGGGTCATCCAGCGCTCAGGGAAAAGATGCAAAATTGCGTCCTCTTCCCCCACTATTAATACATGCAATAAAATGGGTGTGCCACCCTGCGTCCATTTTTTGCCCCTTTGCTTCCCTGCACCCAGGGCAACTGTCCCTCCTGTCCACCCCTTGTCCCGGCTGTCACAGAACCTCCTCACACTCCACTTGAGTGCTTCCGTCAGTACACTGCTCCCTCCAATCTGGTCCTTCAGATATCAGATATTACAGCCACATATTGGGCCAGATTCTCGTACCTGCGGCGCAGCGTAACGTAACCCGTTTACGTTACACCGCCGCAAGTTTTCAGTCTAAGCGCCCGATCCACAAAGCACTTACCTGTAAACTTGCGGCGGTGTATCGTAAAGACGTCCGGCGCAAGGCGGCCCAATTCAAATGGGGCGGGTACCATTTAAATTAGGCGCGCTCCCGCGCCGGACGTACTGCGCATGCTCCGTTCGCAAATTTCCCGACGTGCTTTGCGCGAAATTACGACGTGTTGAGAATCGCGACGTGCGTAACGTACTTACGCCGGGAAAACAAAAAAATTCAAAAGCGACGCGGGAAAGACGGGCATACTTTAACATGGTGGAGTCATTTTACACCATGTTAAAGTACCCCTAACTTTGCGACGGGAAACTAAGACTTGCGCCGACGTAACGACGGGAAAAACCTTTGTGGATCGCCGTAACTGCTAATTTGCATACCCGACGCTGGTTTACGACACGAACTCCCCCCCAGCGGCGGCCGAAGTATTGCATCCTAGGATCCGACGGTGTAATTCAATTACACCTGTCGGATCTTAGGGCTAGCTATGCGTAACTGATTCTATGAATCAGTCGCATAGTTAGAACGGCCCTAAAACAGAGATACGACGGTGTATCAGGAGATACGCCGTCGTATCTCTTTTGTGAATCTGGCCCATTGTAACCAAGAACCAGGCTAGACTAGCTCAGTTGCAAACTGGAACGTGGAAAGTTTTATTGGACAATCACAGCCTCCTCACAAGCTAGTGTTTTCCTTCCAGAGTTTGCAGCGTATAGAATCATACCATCCCAGCAGGACCTGCTCTTATATTTGTCCTCTGTGCTGTATCTACTGTACATCTCTCGCAACCTCCTTCCGAATTCCTCTTCCAAGGCAGCTGGTATCTGTATTTCTCCTCTTCTGCTATCCGGACCTTGGATCCCAGTGGAGGTTTTGATGTCCCATACTGCAGGAAGCAGCTCACCGCTGCCACTAAGGCCCCATTCACACCTAGGCGTTTTTACGCCTGAAACGCACTGCTCACGAACGCGGGAGGGCAGATTTAACATTGTTTCCTATGGTGCCTGTTCACACCTGAACGCCTGAACGCCTGAACGCCTGTCGCGCGAAGCTCAAACTAGTCCCGGACCTTTTTTTGTCGCGCGAAGCGCGCGACATAGGCGTTTCCGCGCGTTTTTTTTTACCATAGAAAGTAATGGGAAACGCGCGAATTGAGCGTATCGCGCGACAGCAAGCGTTTTTATGCGCGTTTTTACGCGCGTTTTGACGCCCATACAGCTCCAAAACAAAACAGGAAATGACATATTTTTTTACAGGAACTTGTGAAATCACCATTTTACTTTACTTACAATAAAGAAAAGTCACATTTTTATCAATGGAGGCCGAATTTGATAGAACCCTTTCGATGCTGGAGCCTGAAAATTTCATCAGGATGGTGAAGGAGCACCCCTGTCTTTATGACAGCAGGGCACCGGGCTACAAAATGAGGACCACCCGTTGGGACGCTTGGTGTTCTATTGGGAGCCAAATCTATGAGAACTGGGCACGGATAAATAAGTCCCATGATAGCAAAGGTAAACTCTATCAAAAAACATAACAGAAATACAAAATGCCACTAATGAAATAATGGAATGATTGTTTGTCGTTACAGTAGGCATTTATTACCGTACCAATATGCTGTTAAGTTTAAAAATGTGTCTTTACAAATATGACTATTGTGCGGTCATGCGACATGGCTTATAAACATAAATTGCGTTCTCTTCTTCCCACAAATAGAGCTTATTAATGGTGATATTTGATCCCCTCTGTGATTTTTAATAATCCAAAAATTTAGTGACATTTTTCAAAAAAAATATTATTTTACACATCTTTAATCTAAAAAAATTAAAAAATTCAATCGACCTAGCGACTACAGCGTCAGGTGGGGACGGGGGCTACACAGGACCTACACTCTGCCTGCAGTGATCAGTAAATATATGTTCACTGCATTCATTGATACTGTGACAAGGGGATGGGGGAGTGGATTGGAGATCCAAAAGGGGATTGTGCCTACGTGTACTGGTGTCAGTGTCATCACTTCCCTCTTCCTGTGTTTACACAGGAGGAGAAAGTGACACGCAGGGGGACACATATAGAGCCACTTAACCCCCGGATGTACCCTGGGGGTCCTGATCGGACCCCCAACCCACGTCTAGGCGGTCACTTACAGGCCCTTTATTAGACCACAGAATAAATACATAAACTAAGTTTACAATAGATAGAATGTCACTAATATAAAATGGCACACAATATGATAGGGCTATTGAACCCAATGATAAAACTGTATCAAAATAAAATTAGAATGAGACTTCTTAAAACATGAATCATTTTTTATTTTTTTTCCACAAAACAGCATAGTAAAGATTATATTTCACAAAATAAGCGTGTCAAAAGCTGAAAAGTTCAATAAATTAAATGGAACTGAGCTGCCAAGGGACCTGCCCTTCAGGAGAGACAAAGTATGCCGCATACTGTTCACGGACATGTGTCCCCTGTGTGTTCCCACGTACACCAGTCCAATGAGCTCTTTCCAGAGTCTCATGGACTGGCTCCTCGTAATCTAGACCATCGCGCTGCCTGACAAAATTGTGCAAGGCACACGCCGCTTCTACAGCACTAATGGCATTTTGCATGTTGAGCACAATCGGTGTGTGGAGAACCCTCCACTTGTTCGCCAAAATTCCAAAAGCACACTCAACTACGCGGCGTGCTCTGCTAAGCCGGTAGTTGAATATGCGTTTGTCTTCGTTCAGATTATGTCCTGAATAAGGCCGAAGTAGGTGTGTGTTCAGAGCAAAAGCCTCATCACCCACAAAGACACTTGGTAGGGGAGGGCCGTTTGTGCCCGGGAGTGGACTATTTTGTGGAAGGTCCAGACCATCTGTTCGAAGTAATTGCCCAAAAGAGGAGTTCCCAAAAATCGCAGAGTCTGCACTACTTCCATAGGAACCAATGTCAATATAGGTAAAGCAATAATTGGCATCAGCCACAGCCATTAAGACGAATGAAAAGTATTTCTTATAATTGAAATACTGGCTCCCACTAGCCATGGGCTTAACAATTCTGATGTGTTTCCCATCGATCGCTCCTAGACAATTCGGAAAGTTACAGCGTTCCCAGAATACTTGGGAAATTTTTTCCCAGTCCTCTGCTGCCGGTTTTTTAAACACAATGGGTTTCAGGACTTCCCAAATGGCACTGCAGGTGTCCCGAATTATATAACTGGCAGTAGATCTTCCAATACGAAACGAGTAATGCAGACTTGCAATCGATTGTCCAGTTGATAGATACCTACAAAGAAAATAATATATATTATTTTATTTTATTTTTTACAGTGAAAATTCTAAAACTCAGATGGAAGAGTATAAGGGACGCCTACGCTCGCCAGCTGAAGGCACAGCGGGAGCAGCGGCGAAGTGGGAGTGGAGCATGTTCGGTGAGAGAATACGTTCATGCAAAGGAATTGGAGTTTCTGAGACCGGTGCTGGATTTGGGGAGGTAAACCATTATCTGTACTTTGCTCGGTAAACCAAATGTTTTAAAATTATTTTTGAATACATGATTTCTTTTTTCAGTACTGAAAGCTGCTGGGACGAGGCTGCCACAGCTGTAGTAGACAGAGAGAGCGTGGCAGAGAGAGGGGACAGAGAGAGCGTGGCAGAGAGAGGGGACAGAGAGAGCGTGGCATCGGGGGATCAAGCGATGGCTACTCTGGAGCCGGAACCGCAGCACTCCGAGGCATCAACTTCTAATGCAACAAGACCACTTGCAGAGCAGCCCCCAGTTAACATTGCGCATATTGGACCTCCGCGTGCTCTGCGTAGGAGGGCTCCTGCTCCGGATCCAGCCCTGGATCGTATGTTGGACATTATGACCAACATGTCTGACCGGATGAGCAACAGATCGTATGGCCAAAATGTAGCAAAATGTCTGGGGGAACTAATCGACAAAGTTCCCCCAAATCTGCAAGCGGTGGTGCTGTCCTGTACGGCTAGATACATCTCGACATTTATACCCCCGACAGAAGCTGACGATTTATCCGAACCACCACCACCCTATGGCCCATATGCCAATAAACGGACCGAGCATGTCCCAACACCACCCACGACCCATTTCTCCCCACCACCCGTTACCCTTTGGACAGGACCACAGCTTTCCGACCAACCTCCTCGACCAACACCACCACCGACTTCTGCGCACCATCCTTTCACCACCACTCTATCTCATTTACCTCCTGTGCCAACACCTTCCACTCACACTTCTCTGAATCCTTTTCCTTATACACAACCTTCTTCTTACCACCCTCATTCTCCTTTTCCTCATCTCTCAACACCACCTGTCACATACAGTACTCTGCCTCCTACAACACTTTCTTCTTACCACCCACCACCTTCTACTTACCCTGCGTTAACGACTACACCTACATCACATTACCCACATCGACCGAGACAATCGACTTTCAGGAATGCCCCAACACGAACACCACCACCACCACAAGCAACACCACCTTCCAATTGGTCAGGGGAAGACAGCACCACCTCCACTTGGCCCCCTTTTGCCCACGCACTGTCGGTCGCCATGTCACCGCACGGGGAAGAGGACTCCTCCCCAAATTTACAGCAATTGTAAATAAGGATTATGTATAAAACATTTTTGTATATTTTGTGTATTTGTGCACTTTGTGTATATTTTCATAATAAAAAAAAAAAGACCCAATGTTTTGGTTGATTAAAATATTAAAATAATTTTGTTCCTACAGAATTTTTGTTTGGTTTTTATTACACATATATATATATATATATATATATATATATATATATATATGAGTGTATTACATTCAAAGCGCTAAATAAAAATTACCTCAGTGTTATGATAAGTCGCTCCACAGGGGGGATACAGTTGCGGAAGTAGGTGTCCATCCTCTGCAATCTGTTGATCAACAATTCCAGCAACTCATCAAAGCTGTAAAGGAAAATGAAATTTAAAATTGGCAATGGATTGGTACTAGGGTTGCCACCTTTCCGGGATTCACCAGAACAGTTCGGGTTTGGAATCATGTGTCCGGGTTTCAGACTGCCTGACACTCTGACAGATTTTTCTGACCAGAATATGGATTTCCGGCAGGGTTAATGGCTGCAGGGGATGAAAACTTACAACCCAGCAGCCACAGATATACCAGGATGAGATGTGCTATCTGCCAAGGGGTGAGTGAGCTCACCCTCCATCGCTGTCTAACAGAAGCACCCACCCCCTTTCTCTATCCTGCCTCTTGGTGAGTACACTAGGAAAAATCAGAGTTCTCACATTGGAGTCCTCTCCGTACATCAGAGATCTCGGTTTCCCCCTTAGATCATGGTTCACAGAGAATCCCTTATGTCTGAGTATCTTGAGGTCTCGCTTCAATCAGATTATGTTGGTTAACCCATACAGTGAAAGGGAAATCTGGGAGTTGAGATGCAAAAGGGTGACTGTGATGTAAAGGGGGACTCTGTGCACTGTAATGTAAAGGGGGATTCTGTGCACTGTAATGTAAAGGGGGACTCTGTGCACTGTAATGTAAAGGGGGACTCTGTGCACTGTAATGTAAAGGGGGAACTTTGTGGACTCTAATGTAAAGGGGGAACTCTGTGGACTCTAATGTAAAGGGGGAACTCTGTGCACTGCAATGGAAAGGGGACTATTTTTATTATATTCATATGATTAGAAATGTAAAATACTAACAAAATATATGTATAGTTCATAGTATTAAAAAAAATAGTTGTGCACCGCAGAAGTGTACATGTTTGACTTGAAGAAAAGGTGGCAACCCAAATGGTACAATGTAAAAAATAAATGATTCCAGATCATTTTTTACTAACCTTTTTATGGACATTCTGGTGTAGTCCAGAAATTTGTCTTCATGGTCACGGAGGTCTTGGTACATCACCCAAAATTGCCCTCTTTCTTCCCGATCAGCAATGACGGGGTGTATCCAAAATCTGCGTTGCCTCTTCCTTTTTCTCTGCCTCTCGTTTACAAGATATTGGCTAGCAGTGGCTGCTGCCATGAACAAAGCCATCTCGTCATCACTCATTTTCACAATTGAGTCAGAAGCACAAGGATGACCCGGAAGAGGAATTATCACCCAGGAAGAGGAAAAAAAAACCTTTCACATAGCAACAAATGATGACAGAGGTGATCTATTTTACTATTGGTCAAAAAAAAAAAAAAAAACGCTGGACGTCGCTCTGCTCAAACGCGCGCAAACGCGCACAAACGCGCGCAAACGCGCGAAAAAAACGCGCGTAAAAACGCCTGGTAACGCCAACGCCTAGGTGTGAATGCAGCCTAATTGTCAAGGAACCCCGTCGCAATCCGCTTGAGTGCTTTTCTTAGTACACTCCTTCCTCCAGTCTGGACCTTGGCTTTGTTATTATCTATTTCAGCCTTCCAATGTTGCTTACTGCGATGGCCAGCTATTTATGGGGGCGGTGGTGAGTTTTTTGTATGACACTGCTTCCTCCAGTCTGGACCTTCAGATATCAGATATTACAGCCACACATTGTAACCAGGCGAGACTAGCTCAGTTACAAACTGGAACACGGAATGTTTTATTAGACAAGAATACAGGCTTTTTATACACTTGAAAAGTATGACAATTACCCACATACACAATAAACCAAATATTTACCCAAAACATCACACAATTGGTTAGGTAACGAGGTGGGGCTGACTCATGGCTACTTTTCCCCCCCTCTAGCAACTACTATCTGACAATGATATAATTAATATGCTAATTAATGCAGCACTTAAACCAGGTGAACAGACTAAGGGCTAGATTCAGATACATTTCGGCGGGCGTAGCGTATCTCAGATACACTACGCCGCCGTAAGTTAGAGCAGCAGGTCCTGTATTCACAAAGAAGTTGCGCTGTAACTTCCGGCGGTGCAGTGTAACTGGGCTGGCGTAAGCCCGCCTAATTCAAAATAGGCGAACGAACGGCGCATGCGTTGTCCGTGGATACAGTGTGCATGCTCCAAATTATGTCGGCAAATCGTCAATGCTTTCGACGTGAATGTAATTTACGACCAGCCCCATTCACGGATGAGTTACGCAAACAACGTAAAATTTGAAAAATTTGACAAGGTTCGGAAGTCCATACTTAACATTGGCTGCGCCATCTTTTTGGTGGTTTATCTTTACGCCTGAAAACCCCTTACGTAAACGGCGTATTTTTACTGCGACAGCCAGGCGTACGTTCGTGAATAGGCGTATCTAGCTGATTTACATGTTCTAGGCGTAAATCAGCGTACACGCCCCTAGCGGCCAGCATAAATATGCAGTTAAGATACGACGGCGTAGGAGACTTACGCCGGTCGTATCTTAGCAACATTTAAGCGTATCTCAGTTTGAGCATATGCTTAAAGTTGCGACGGCGTGGATTCGGACTTACGACGGCGTATCTACTGATACGCCCGTCGTAAGTTTTTATGAATCTGGCCCTAAGAGAAGAAAAGAAACGGCTGCACATCCAGAGATTCTGTATGCCTTTTATTGTTCACAGAGATGACACCAAAGACACCAACACAAAGTCACGTAGACGCGTTTCACACATACATCTTGTGCTTAATCATTACCAATAATGGTTCTCATCATACACTTGGAGCAGCAGTTCTTTTCCCTTGTAAACCAGGTGAACAGAATGCCCGGCAACAAGGGTAAAGCAGAGTACATTATACATTATCCTAAGTATAAACACATCCTGTAATCGTTTGCTAGGAGACAAAGGTGTATTAATTAGCACAATTGACAATGGGTGAAAGACCCTTCAGACTAGTAGACAACAAGAGACCCAGGGCTTTCCAGATCTCATTAATCAGCGTTCCTTTCACATGCATCTGTCTTCTGAGTCCCATGCATGCAGATATGATGTAGAGCTAAGATCCTGAGGGAGGCAAAGCAATGCATGCGCTGGTTTCCGGAGCCACCTGTGCAAGTGTAGGCAGGGCCGTCTTTAATGTTGATTGGACCCTGGGCAAAAATTTTCTTGGGGCCCCCCTGTAACGGAATGGCCCGTGATACCCAGAGACTTTTGAAGGATGCGGGGTACTCCTGTGCCAGCTTCACTAATGACTGAGAAATGATATCTCGGATTACATGCGATGGGGCAGTAATGATAATTCATGTATTGCAGGATATCTTGACATATTACAGGTGGTTTATTCTGACCCCAACAGGTCAATAAGAGTGACTTATTCAATGTGCAACATAGACTGTTGAGATGCTAATTAAGTTCACCTGGCTGTAGTGATGGGGCTTGCTGTGATTGCATTCTGTTGTCCATTGTGCTGATTAAGTCTGCTCCTAAGATCTTTCATTGTGTATGCTAATGACACTGTTTTGTGTGAAAATTCTATTGATAATAGATGTGGAATGTGACTTGTCAGCTGTAGTAATTAACTCCTGCAGATTCGGTGCCAGAAAGTCTGTCTGGGATGTGGATTGAGGGAGACTCGTTAAAGCGGTAGTTCACCCCCCCCCCGACACATTTTACCATCGAGACAGGCATTGTAGCGCGAGCTACAGTATGCCTGTCCCGATTTTTTTAACCCCGGACTCACCTTGTAATCGGAGATCGTATTTTTCGGCTCCCGCGGGGAATGGGCGTGCCTATGGAGAGGGAGGATGATTGACGGCCGGCCCTGGCACGTCACTCTCCCCGAAGACAGCCGGAGTAGGTCTCGGCTCTTCACGGCGCCTGCGCACAGGCTATGCGCACGCGTCGTGAAGACCAAGCCTATTTCGGCTATTTCCGGAGAAGCGTGACACGCCAGAGCCGGCCGTCAATCATCCTCCGTCTCCATAGGCACGCCCATTCCCCGGTATCTTCGATGGACGACTACAAGGTGAGTACGGGGGTAAAAAATTCGGGACAGGCATACTGTAGCTCGCGCTACAATGCCTGATTTTAAGGTAAAAGAAAAAAAAAATTTTTTTTCGTCGATAGGGTGAACCCCCGCTTTAAGCACCCCTTTGTGTGATGTTGTGGGTGGAGAGTTTCATTGTGCCTGTGATTACGGCAGCATGCTTTGTAACTGTATATAACAAGGCTGAGTTACCATTAAAGCAGTCATTAATTTTGTAACCAGAAACAGAGCTGTGTGTCTCGTTTATTCTGGGGAATGGAATGGGTCCTGTCTGCTGGATTGTGGAGTGTCGGATAAGCTGTCGTGGTTGGTGGAATGGAATATCGTAAACAGTGTTAACCCCTGACAGTTACACCTCCCATGCAATTTTGCTCTCCTCCTGTTCTGAGACATACAATAAATATCAGCTAAACTTAAAATCAGTTTACTGTATCAGATCAGGTAGTGATTGCGATTGGTTGCCAGAGGTTACAGCATATCATTACCACTTACTGACTGGTTGCTAGAGGTTACAGCACACATTACGGCTCACTGATTAGTTGCTAGAGGTTACCGCACATGGTTTCTTCTTGTTGATTGGTTGCTAGAGATTAATGTACAGTAATACTTCTCACTGATTGGTTGCTAGAGAATACAGCACATCATCTCTTCACTGCAGAGGGGCATGATATACATATGAATGCTCCCATTATTTACATATGAATGCCGCTGGCCTCAGCTATTTACATATGAATCCTGTTGCTATTTACATATGAATGTTTATGTTATTTACATATGAATGACGGTTATTTACATGTAAACACAGGGTCTGCAGGTGAGTCATCTGTATACAACAATAGGGCAGAGCTGGGCAGCATTAGTAGCAGTACTTCACACTGAGATATCAGGACACAACACAGGGCTAAAACTTTAAGGGACAAGGGAATTTAAACTGGGATTGTTGGCAAGTATGAGGCAGCTGCTTTGGACCCCACAACAATGACAGGGCCCAGGGCAGCTGCGCCTTTTTATCTGCCTTAAAGACGGCCCTGAGTGTAGGGTTGCTGTCTGTAATGGACATTTACGGTCAGTTTGGAAATTGGCTGATTTTTACAAACTGTCCATAAATTTACATGCAGTTGGCAACCCTGGGGCAGAGCCACCTACTAGGCAGACAGAATTTCCATCTAACACACCTACATGTATATGTGTGGTATGTTGAAGTGCCATTCATTGTAAATGTCAGCCCAATATATTGTACAGCTGAGCACAATACACTGCAGTGTATTACAACACATATATATTGCGTTTTGATGCAATGCATTGTTAAAAAAGGGTCAAGCATGCATTTTATCCATTGTAGCATTTTAGCAGCCCATTGATTTTGAATTAATTAAGTCATTTTGAATGGGGAGCCTTAATGCAATGTAAGTTAACGCATTCCATAACACACATTACCGCGTCTTCATTAACACACCTCTATGGAACGCTTACATGTGGATGGGCCCTGAAGGTTGATATCTACTTTGCCTTCCTATTTAATTATTATACAACTTTCTATTTGTAATATAGACAGCAATGTTTTGTTAATTCTATTTACAGATGGATCCGAGTGTTTGACAAATTTCCTGAATGTATGACAATGAAATCCGTGTTTTGCCTTTCCCTAGACTGACAACGTCTCGTCTAAGCGAGACACGCTGAGTTTGATCAATGACTCACTTAGGTTAACCGTGTTCCTAGAATTTTCGCTCTCGTTCATCAGCCAACATTGTCATTTATCTTCCTGAGGACGATTCCACCGTAACCTTGCAATCTGATCATGGTTCACCCTATGGAATGGGGCCATACAGGTCTAATTATTTCGGATTGTGTTAGAGGAGGACTAGAAAAAGGAACCCAACGTTCAGTTATAAACGTGGAAAGTGAAAAGCTCTCTAACTGTAATTTTATATTAGAAGTAGATATTTGCTAGAAAACATTTTTGTGTAAAATTTCATCCCTGAACCAGGAAATTAATCACATACCGTGACTGTGTCATACTTTCTTGAAATTTCATACAATGGGGTAGATTCAGGTAGGGCTGCGCACTGTTACGGAGGCACAGCGTACCGTTTTAACGCTACGCCTCCGTAAATTACTTGTGCTACGCTTCATTCACGAAGCAGTAGCTCCGTAATTTGCGCGGGTGCTCCGTAAAACTGCCCGGCGTAAGCGCGCGTAATTTAAATGATCCCGTAAGGGGCGTGGATCATTTAAATTAGGCGCGTTCCCGCGCCAAACGTAGTGCGAATGCTCCGTCGGGAAACTTTCCCGACGTGCATTGCGGTAAATGACGTCGCAAGGACGTCATTTGCTTCAACGTGAACGTAAATGGCGTCCAGCGCCATTCACGATTCACTTACGCAAACAACGTAATTTTTAAAAATGGCGACGCGGGAACGACGGGTATACTTAGCATTGGCTGCCCCTGCTAATAGCATGAGCATAAAAACAAAAAAAGGAATGCAGCGCTAATAAATGATGAATCAACAATATGAGTGAATAATTGATGATGTTAGCATAAAAAATGAAAAAAAATATATATTATCTCCCCAAAGAGTAAACAAATTGAGAAGTAAAAAAGAGAAAATCACCAAGCTGTAAAAAATCCAGAAATTAGTGAATGATTGCACTTGATTTTCTCATAAATATCCCACAAGTGAAAAATGTGAAAAAACTAAAAAAAGAAAAAAATGACACAGAAAGTCCAAAAAAAGTTCCATAAAGGTTTCCAAGACGGTGAGGATAGAGTGATGAGAGATGAAATTTCCACACTACACCCGTGCCTGTAAGAATGCCTGCTTACCGAAATTAAAGACTGTATCTCACCAGTCTCATAAAGCCTCTGGGAATTGAGGTATCCCACAACCCATCCACCTGAATGATCAGAAGGCTCAGCATAGAATCCAAACGGAACCGTGGATAATGAAAGAGAAAAGGATTCTCATAGCGTATAACGTTTTAAAATCACAATACGTATTTATTAAAGGTTGCACTTACAATTAAGTAGTGTATATTGAGCAGTAACAAGCAATCACAAAAAGAAATCCTCCTCCGTTGCTTCAGTACTGCGATGCTTCCTCGCTACCAGGACTCACACACCGCTGGCGTTCAGAGCGAAAGCGCGATGACGTCACAGGGTTGCTGTGACGTCATCGCGCTTTCGCTCTGAACGCCAGCGGTGTGTGAGTCCTGGTAGCGAGGAAGCATCGCAGTACTGAAGCAACGGAGGAGGATTTCTTTTTGTGATTGCTTGTTACTGCTCAATATACACTACTTAATTGTAAGTGCAACCTTTAATAAATACGTATTGTGATTTTAAAACGTTATACGCTATGAGAATCCTTTTCTCTTTCATTATCCACGGTTCCGTTTGGATTCTATGCTGAGCCTTCTGATCATTCAGGTGGATGGGTTGTGGGATACCTCAATTCCCAGAGGCTTTATGAGACTGGTGAGATACAGTCTTTAATTTCGGTAAGCAGGCATTCTTACAGGCACGGGTGTAGTGTGGAAATTTCATCTCTCATCACTCTATCCTCACCGTCTTGGAAACCTTTATGGAACTTTTTTTGGACTTTCTGTGTCATTTTTTTCTTTTTTTAGTTTTTTCACATTTTTCACTTGTGGGATATTTATGAGAAAATCAAGTGCAATCATTCACTAATTTCTGGATTTTTTACAGCTTGGTGATTTTCTCTTTTTTACTTCTCAATTTGTTTACTCTTTGGGGAGATAATATATATTTTTTTTCATTTTTTATGCTAACATCATCAATTATTCACTCATATTGTTGATTCATCATTTATTAGCGCTGCATTCCTTTTTTTGTTTTTATGTTTGTAAGATTGTGGTACACAATTTAATGCTAGCTGCTCTTCACTAACACAATTATTAATTTCTTGTTACACCTTTAATCACTCAATTAATTCAGCGCAGCGCCAACCTTAGGGTTTTTTGCTTTGTTTTAATAGCATGAGCAGCCTTACACAGAAACGGACGAATGCAAACGACGTAAAATGCGAACGCAGGGCGCGCGTACGGTTGTGAATCAGCGTGAGTATGCAATTTGCATACTCTACGCTGACCACTACGGGAACGCCACCTAGCGGCCATCGTAAGAATGCAGCCTACGATGCGACGGCATAAGAGCCTTATGCCAGTCATATCTTAGGCTGCAGTCGGCGTATCGAGCTTTCTGAATACAGAAAAGTCGATACGCCGGCGCAACTAAGCAATTGCGCTGCGTATCTATGGATACGCAGACGCAATTGCTTACTGAATCTACCCCAATGTCGCTTGATTCTCTCTCTAGTGAATCCCGTTTACTAATTCACTGTGAACTATAAAATCACAATAAATTACTGGCAAGGCCACATAGAAGATGCCATCCATATTTAGGTATCACATAGTTGAATCAGAACTCCAGACAAAAATAACAAGATAAAAATGAATATCGCATTAAGCATTTTAATGCCACCAAATTATGTGGTATGTTCAGGGCTCAAGTCCTGCGGGAACGCATGGGAACGGAGTTCCTGCACTTTTTTCACAGCAGGAACGCAGTTCCCTTTGCAGGACTATAGCAGCCGAGCCGCCCGAGCCAATTCTTCACTAAGCGGCGATGCCCAGCTCTAATTACTGTCAGGGGCAGGCGAATCTTAGTAATCCTTTATGTTACTGGCAGCTTCCTGTATATGGATTCATCAGGTAGTGTGCGGGTATTCTGTCACTTCCTGGATGCCGCAATGTCTCCTGGGAGCTTTTGTCATTGTTCCCAGGAGACATTGCGGAGGTCTGCCGCGAGTTATCTCAGGATTTAGAAAGAACTTGCGGTTTAGTAATTATGCATAGGAGCGTATCTTTTTTTTTTGTGGGGGAGTGGATCTTGGGTGGGAGTTCCCACACTTTTTTCCCCAGGACTTGACCCCTGGGTATGTTGGTGGCAGTGGGGCACTTCCAACTGTCGGAAGCCATTCGACTGCTGCTCCCATCATGTTTTTGACGCTCTGCACGCCCATTTTTGGGCCCAAGACCAGCATGGTGGGTGCTACCAGGGTTACTGACCCTGAAGTAATGCAATCTAGGGTCTTGGTGTCACTTTCTCCAGCAAGTATGCCAGGAAGAAACAAATGCAGTGCGATTTTTTTTTTTTGTACTTATTTTCCTTCGAGAGCACAGATATTATACTCTTTTTTTGGCCCTGTTTCCAACCCCAATGGGCCTTCTATTGAATGGCACCACAACCCTCTTCCCTGCAATGTGCAGGCACTAGTTACTGGCCTTTGGCTTGTTCCTCAACTTTGCTTCCGTTTGATTCAAAACTGCAACCGCTTATTACTGACCTTTTGTCTTGTTCCTTGACTATGCTTCCCCTTGATCCCAGCCTGCAACCATTCGTTACCGACCTTTGGCTTGTTCCTCAAATTTGCTTCTGCTTAAAGCGGAGTTCCACCCAAAAGTGGAACTTCCGCTTAAACCACTCCTCACCCCCTTACATGCCACATTTGGCATTTAATTTTTTTTGGGGGAGGGGAGTGGGGGCTTCAGTAGGAGTGGGACTTTCTATCCCACTACCTCCTTTACGCCCAAGGGACCGCTTAGGCGATACGTCATATCGCCTACGGCGGCCTCTCCCTGTAGGCGATCACCTGGGACACGTGACAGGTCCCAGGCAATCGTCTGTCCACTCAGGTGGCCGTGAAGCCGAAAGCTGTCACGGCCGGGTGCCCACAGTTAGAATGGAGGCGCCGGTAGAGGGGGGAGGAGCGGAACTCCGGGCGGCACGGAGCTGGACAGTGGAGCAGGTAAGTGAACATACACTTACCTGCTCCACTGTCCAGCTCCGCGCTGCCCGGAGTTAAAAGGCTTTAAAAGCCAGCAGCTATGCTTTTTGTAACTGATGACTTTTAATAAACATAAAAAAGGCTGTAACTCCGCTTTAATCCCAACACGCAACCACTTGTTACCGACATTTGATTTTTTTATTGACTATGCTTTTTCTTGATCCCAAGTTCCCAACCTGCAACCACTTGTTACTGATCTTTGGCTTGTTCCTTGACAATGCTTCTGCTTGATCCCAACATGCAACCTTTTGTTACCTATCTTTGTTCCTTAACTTTGCTTCCACTTGATCCCAACCTCTAACCACTTGTTACCGACCTTTGACTTGTTCCTTGACTATAGTTCCCCTTGATCCCAACCTGTAACCATTTGTTACTGACCTTTGGCTTGTTCCTTGACTATGCTTCCCCTTGATTCCAACCTGCAACCATTCGTTACTGAGCTTCGGCTTGTTCCTCAGCCTTGTTTCCGCTTGATCCCAACCCGCAACCACTTGTTACCAACCTTTGATTTGTTTATTGACTATGCTTCTGCTTGATCGCAACCTGTGACCACTTGTTACTGATCTTTGGCTTGTTCTTTGACAATGCTTCTGCTTGATCCCAACGTGCAACCTTTTGTTACCGACCTTTGGCTTGTTCCTCAAGTTTGCTTCCACTTGATCCCAACCTGCAACCACTTGTTACTGACTTTTGTCTTGTTCCTTGATTATGCTTCTGCTTGATCCCAACCTGCAACCATTTGTTACCGACCTTTGTCTTGTTTGCTGACTGTGCTTCTGTTTGATCCCTACCTGCTACTGCACCCTGGCTTGCTCACCTCTTGGTGGGGTGATTCTAAGGACTGCAACCTGGCATGAGCATGTTGCGAAACCTATCTCCACAATCATGAGCTCTGGTGAAGACTGGTTAGTGCTTAGACCCCGTGTCGTGGGTGAGCCTGCGTGCCTCTAAGGCCCCGTACAGACGACCGAACATGTTTGCTGAAACTGGTCCGCGGACCAGTTTCTGCAGACATGTTCGGTCGTCTGTACAGCCGAGCAGACAGGATTCCAGCGTACATTTGCCCGCCAGACCGTTTTCGAGCGGGCAAATGTTTCTAAACTTGCTTAGAAACATGCCCGCTGGAATCCTGTCCCTCGGACATGTTCGGTCGTCTGTACAGACTTACCGTACATGTCCGAGCGGCCGCCATCCCTCGCATGCGTCGAATGACTTCGACGCATGCGTGGAAGCATTGAACTGCCAGGGCCGCTCACGTCGCCGCGTCATCTTCGCGGCGACGGCGCGGCCTCGTCACCGCGTATCGTGTACGCGCGGATTTCTGTATGATGGTGTGTACAGCCATCATACAGAAATCTCCGGGCGGGCATGTACGGTGAAAATGGTCCGGCGGACCGTTTTCATTGTACATGTTTGCCCGTCTGTACAAGGCCTAAGGGAAACTGCTCATGTATTTATCCTGCTGTGTGAGCTTTTCCACTACTGTAGCCACTTCCGAACATAACACCTGATCGTGATATATTGGCTAATTTACCCTACTGACCCCTTTTGAAAACAGAGGGCCAGATTCTCAAAAGAATTACGCCGGTGTGTCTACAGATACACCGGCGTAATTCGAAAATCCCGCCGGCGTATCATTGTTTTGTATTCTCAAAACAAGATACGCCAGAATTAGGCTAGGATCCGACTGGTGTAAGTCACTTACACCGTCGGATCCTAAATGCAATACTATGCTGGCCGCTAGGTGGCTTTTACGTCGATTTCAGTGTCGCATATGCAAATGAGCCAAATACGCCAATTCCCGAACGTTTTTGCGCCGCTTCGCCGTAGTTTACGTCGTTTCCGTAAGCGTAAGGTTACCCCTGCTATATGAGGGGTAACCTTACGTCGGTCCGCCGTATGCCATGTTAAGTATGGCCGTCGGGACAGCGTCGGGTTTTTAGGTAGTTTATGTCGTTTACGTAACTCGTCGCGAATAGGGCTGTGCGTTAATTACGTTCACGGTGCAACCAATGTATTTGCGGTGTACTACGGAGCATGCGCAGTGGCCTATGTTTAAGGCCGGCGCATGCGCAATTCGTTCGGCACGGGAGCGCGCTTAATTTAAATACAAGCCGCCTCCTTTGATTTAAGGCCATTTAGACCACGCCGCCGCAAATTACGGAGCAAGGCCCAGATTCACAAAGGAGATACGACGGAGTATCTCAGATACTCCGTCGTATCTCTCAGAGTATCTATGCGACTGATTCATAGAATCAGTTACGCATAGATAGCCCTAAGATCCGACAGGTGTAATTGTTTTACACTGTCGGATCTTAGGATGCAGTACCGCGGCCGCCGCTGGGGGGAGTTTGCGTCGTAAACCAGGGTCGGGTATGCAAGTTAGGAGTTACGGCGATCCACAACGGTTTTTCGCGTTCGCTACGTCGCCGCTAGTCTAGTTTCCCGTCGCAAAGTTAGTCGTTGTTTTGGGTGCCTTAACTTTAGACAGCAAACGTATTGCTGTCTAAAGTATGGCCGTCGTTTCCGCGTCGAAATTTAAAATTTCACGTCGTTTGCGTAACACGTCCGGGAATACGGAAGTACGCTACGCACGTCGCCGATCGCAAAAATTATGTCAGTTCGCACAAAGCACGGCGGGAATTTAGAAACAGAGCATGCGCATTAGGTCCGGCGCGGGAGCGAGCCTAATTTAAATTGTACCCGCCCATTCGATTTGGACCGCCTTGCGCCGGACGTATTTACGATACACTGCCGCAAGTTTCCAGGTAAGTGCTTTGTAAATCGGGCACTAAAACTGAAAACTTGCGGCGGTGTAACGTAAACGGCTTACGTTACACGGGCGCTATTGTACCTGAATCTGGCCCCAAGTGCTTGGAGAATACGGCACTTGCTCCAGTAAGTTGCGGCGGCGTAGTGTTAATGGCATACGCTACGCCCCGGTCGTAGATACGCTGATCTACGAGAATCTAGCCCAAAGGCATTGTATTTTGGTTAAAAGAGTTCAGTCTGGTGAATTTCCACATGAATTCTCTGAGACAAGGAATTTTAAACCTGCTGGATCCACCGCAAACCCATGGCAGTGACAAACCCAAACCCCATCCCTATTCATCAATCTCTGGTTGAGCTGTGTAAAGCTATGTAAATCTCAGGACTGGTTGGACAGAAATATAAATCCTTTACTCAAGTAAGTCAGGTTCCCTATGTGTATTTTAACTGTGTATTTAGCTTTTTTTCTCAGAGATCAGCTTTAAAGCTTCAGCCTGGCACTGACTCACAATGACTAAATTATGAGTTCTGGGTATAATAGCTCCTGAGCAAGTTCATCCGGAGCTTTTCTTCCAATTTAAATGCCTATTTCTTCAACGGCACCATAACTGGACGTATGAGCAAAGAACAATCCAAACTTTCTCGTAAATGTATATTCTTTGAGTTTAAATGCTTTCCCGGGAAGCCCAAACTAAAAGGATTTATTTTAACCAAAGAATTGACTCATAAAATTTCAGAACGGAGAGAAATAGCTAAATCTGTTTGAGCCCTTCTAGACGAATAAACTTCAAATTGATTGGAATGCAGTAAAAGCCGACTCCTGTGGGTTTTATTATTCATATTGAAATACTGATTTAATGCAACAAGCAAGCTCAGAAAGTCGAGCAGTTTATCATGCGCCCACTTTTCCCAGGAAAGAAGGCAGCAGCCGAAATTTTTCCAATTTATACAGTGAAATTAGTATGTTAACACCGCCGCTGTGACACTGCACAAATCAGAATTGCAAGGACACACACTTTGTTTATGGCTGCCAGTGATAAACTGAAAAGGATGTGTTCCTCTTAATAACATTTCACCCTCCTTTAGGAGATGAATAGAATAAATTATGTGAGAGATAGTTTCTAACTTCTCAAAATGTAAAGTGTGTTTGTAGCCAATTTAGAGTATTTTAGGTTCACGTAGAGAATAGAAGGTTAGAAATTATGTAAAGTTTATTTTTTTTAGCTATTTGGGCCTCTTGGGGAGGTTTCCCTTAACTTCCTGTCCCAGAGATGCAACAGAAAGTGCAAATCCTTCAAAAGTGAAGTTACCATATATACTCGAGTATAAGGCCTTGTACACATGGGCAAACATGTCTGCTGAAAACGGTCCGCCGTACCGTTTTCAGCGGACATGCCCGCCCAGAGATTTCTGTATGATGGCTGTACACACCATCATACAGAAATGAGAGACAATCCGCGCGGACAGACAGCGCGGTGACGTGTTCGCGCCGTCGCCGCGACGATGACGCGGCGACGTGCGCGACGCTGAAAGGTCAATGCTTCCACGCATGCGTCGAAGTCATTCAACCCATGCGAGGGATGGCGGCCACTCGGACATGTACGGTAAGTCTGTACAGACGACCGAACATGTCCGACGGACAGGATTCCAGCGGGCATGTTTCTAAGCAAGTTTAGAAACATTTGTCCGCTCGAAAACGGTCTGGTGGGCAAATGTACGCTGGAATCCTGTCCGATCGGCCGTACACACGACCGAACATGTCTGCTGAAACTGGTCCGCGGACCAGTTTCAGCAGACATGTTCGGTCGTGTGTACGGGGGCCTAAGCGGATCCGAATATAAGCCGAGGCACCTAATTTTACCACAACAAACTGGGAAAACTTCTTGACTCGAGTATAAGCCTAGGGCAGGGGTGTCAAACTGGCGGCCCTCCAGATGTTGCAAAATTACAAGTCCCATGAGGCATTGCAAGGCTAACAGTTACAAGCATGACTCTCACAGGCAGAGGCATGATGGGACTTGTAGTTTCGGAACAGCTGGAGGGCCACCAGTTTGACACCCCTGGCCTAGGGTGTCCATCTGCATGCCTCACTGTGCCTCACTTTGCCTGACTGTGTCCATGTGCATGCCTCACTGTCATAGGCGTGCGCACAGGGTGTGCCTGGGCACACCCTAATCACCCTGTGTGGTGCAGATTGCCCTGAAATATACTGCGTTAAACCTACACTAACGCACAGAAAAAGACAGCATTAAACTGCACATAACACACTGAAATATACAACGTTAAACGTGCACTAACGCACAAAAATATGCTGCATTAAACGTGCAGTAACACACTGGAATGTACTGCGTAAAACATGCAGTAATGCACAGAAATATACTGCGTTAAGCGTGCAGTAACGCACAGAAATAGACCCCTGATATTTCACCAAAGCTCCCTAATGGGGCTCCTAAAATAAAGTAAATATATAATAATAAAAAAAAAAAAACACTGACATTGTCATACCATCAGTATACTGTATATACACATGCAAATATGTTTGAGCTGTGGGGTGCACACCCTAATGCAATAGGCTGCGCACACCTGTGCTCACTGTGTCCATGCCTCACTGTGCCCATGCTTCATTGTGCCCATGCCTGACTGTGTCCATGCCTCACTGTGCCCATGCCTCACTGTGCCCATGCCTCACTGTGCCCATGCCTCACTGTGTCCATGCCTCTCTGTGCCCATGCCTCACTGTGCCCATGCCTTACTGTGTCCATGACTAGACTGACATTTAACATGGGAGTCTATGAAAGTTGGTGCTCCCCGGCCGTAGGTCCTCTGGACAACAAACTTTGCACACCTGCAGAGGAAGAGTGGGGCTACATGTGTGCCATGTTTGGGGTCCAGGGGATCTACGGCCGGCCAATACCGGGTCCCCAAAGTCCGGGAGATCTGTCGCAAAAAGGTGACTCGAGTATAAGCCGAGGGGGGCATTTTCAGCACAAAAGAAATGTGCTGAAAAACTCGGCTTATACTCGAGTATATACGGTAATTTTCCTCTTATAAAGATTTCACTGGTGGCTGCCACAGCCTTCTTGGACCAGTTTTTTTTTTTATGCTAGTAAAATTAAAATTTTACAAATCATTGTAAAGGTGAATTTCAAGAATGGCAGGCCATTTTTAAGTAGTTACATTGGTTAAAGTTTGACCAATGTAAGTATTTATGTGCCATACCTGTTGTATCCCTGTGGAAAGGGGAAATCATTGTAGTAGACACTGCTACTCCAGTGATCTCTACAAGCTTCCATGTCCCGTGCCAAGTGGCTGCCCTGTTGTTTTGTGAATGCAGGAGATTGCTTGCTTGACATGGGCACCATTTAAGGAACACTTTCCATTTTCTCAACGTGCTCTTCAAATTGGATGAGGTAGAGAGGTGGGACTGTGATCTCATGACACCACCTTGTCCAATCAGAGTTCACTTAATTGAGAAAACAGAAAGTGAAAGCCACTTGACACCAGGGATGGACTGGCCATTGGGACTACAGGGAGTTTCCCGGTGGGCCGATGGCTCAGTGGGCTGGCTTCAGTGATAGCGGACTGCCACCCCCCTCCGCTCCTCTGTCTCTCCCTCCCCGCATCGCTTACCTGGGGGGGAACACAGAAGCAGGGGGAGGATCAGAGGAGCAGGGGGGACGACAGAGGAGCATGGGGGTGTAGTAGTATATGTGGTAATATGTTGGGTGTTATATATATATATATATATATATATATATATATATATATATATATAACACCCAACATATTACCACATATACTACTACATATTCCCCCACTTGAATCGGTTCAAATTAGAATCGATTCACAACCAAACTGCTCAGACATCCCTGGCTCTTAAGATTGAAGCCATCTCTAGGTTTTCCTTACTTTTCTGAATTATTCTTAATTGCCTTCTACCACAACAATATAAACCAAACAAAAAAACATATTAATATGAATTATACTACATATCCGGGTCACGGCACCAATGTAGTGATCTAGATGTGTACGTATAGTGTCCAGTACTCCGGTAGTCCAGTTAGATAATTGATATCTTAGATGTTAGTATGATGACCATAAATTAAGTTGTTTCGCAGCAACACAGGTTCTCCAGAGAACGCTAATTTAATTAACTTCCAATAACATACAAAGTCCAAAGTCCACAGATGATACAAAAGTCCAACAGAATATAATTCAAATCTCTTCAGAGACCTATGTCTCCAAACCCAGAGAGAATACAATGAATCCATTCTCTCTGTCACAAGACTGAACTTCCAAGATTTTTATTGTTTGTTTTACTGAATAGCTGAGCAATTTGATTGTCATCTTTTATTTGAAAGACAGGAAACACATCCTGTCTTTTAGAGTAGCAGGTAAATGACTTCAGCCAAAGTCACTAATTAGTATGCATCCTTGCATACTAATAAGCCCCCCTCTAATAAGTAATTAGATTGCATGTGATCTGAGTAATGGTTCGATATGTAAAAACGACTCCATCCTGTCTCTGAGGGGACATACAGCTGACTTAACAGCTGACTTCTGCCTAATCTTGTCCCATAAGGGGGGCACCAAGCTGATTCTTTGTGAAATAATGTCTAGCTTCCCCTACTGCCTATAAGAGTACCAGTACCAGCCGTTCTACTCTAATAAAGTAGAACGGCTAGTGGCTAGTGAAGGAGGAGAGGGGGCTTGGGTGGGTGCTGGAGTTGTCCGGCCGCCATGGGGGAGACCTGTCAAAGTGGGCCAGTCTGAATGAAGTCCAGGGCCAAATTTCTGTCCCAGTCCAACCCTGCTTGACACAGGACTTAGAAGCTAGTGGAGATCACTGTAGCAGTGGTGACTACTACAATGACTTTCAGCTTTCACAGGGATCCCACAGGTATCCCACTCCTCCTTAGAGGCACAGGGGTGCACTGGACACCCAACAATAGCACAATGGCAGCAAGGGTATCCAATGCGCCCCCCCCACCAAATAACAACAGTCATACAGCAACTGCCCCAAACCATAACAGGCCTTAACAGCAAGAAGCACATGAAAGGGTGACTCATGTCAAACAAAAACAAAGAAACATTTCCAGCTCAACCTACCAACCAGTCTGTAACAAGAAAATACAATCCTGCTGCTCCAGGTGAACCGGCAATGATGGTGTCTGCAATCCAGCTATGCATGGGGTGCACACCCTGTCATTGCTGCAGAGTACATGTGAAGAAAGAAGATTGGATGGCTGCACACCCATATAATGCAGATCAAAGCTTTTTTTTGACAAGGCATGTACTAAATGTGTGAAACAGGGCACTCTTTTTTTCCCCTGCCAATATGCCTTGTGCCTGTTTTTATTTGATGAATTTTTGAAGAAAGAAGCTTTTATCTGCATTATATGGGTGTGCAGCCATCCAATCTTCTTTCTTCACGGTGTGCAACAAGCATTGTCCTGTCTAACAGTTCACATAAAAACAGGGGTTTAGTTTGCATACATTTGCAAATACATGCGTAAAAACTGGAGATTCCACGACAAGGCACCCCAGTTTTATCTGCAGTCCTAACTCTATACATTTTGACAGCCTCCATAGTAGAAGCACATTAATGCCGCGTACAGACGATCGAAAATTCCGACAACAAAAACCGTGGATTTTTTTCCGAAGGAAGTTGGCTCAAACTTGTCTTGCATACACACGGTCGCACAAATGTTGTCGGAAATTCCAAACAGTAAGAACGCGGTGACGTACAAGACGTACGAAGGCACTATTAAAGGGACGTTCAATACCAGACGTATTAGTAGAAGTTTGGTGAGAGACGATTCACGCTTTTCGCCTCGTGCTTTTCAGTCCGTTACAGCATGACAAATGTGCTATCTCTATTACACTAATTTTACCAGGCCGAGCGCTTCTGTCTCATACTTCATTCAGAGCATGCGTGGAATTTTGTGGGTCGGAATTGTCCACACATGATCGGAATTTACGTGAACGGTCGGAATTTCTGACAACAAGCTCCCATTGAATATTTGTTGTTGGGAATTCCGACCGTGTGTATGCAGTAATAGAGTAATGGATGGATTGAGGGTGTAAATCCAGTTTGTTGCAGACTGGCTGGTAACTGAGCTGGGAATTTTGTTTGTTGTTTTTTTGACATGCATCTCCCTTCCATGTGCTCCTTGCCGCAAAGGCCAGTTATAGGTTGAGGTTGGGGGGGTTGCCATTTGTTTGTACTGTTGGTGAATTAGAATGGGGGGGGGGTGCACTGGACTTCTTTGCTGCCATTGTGCTATTTACTGGGTGTTCAGTGCGCCCCTGTGTCTTTAGGGAGGGATGGGCTCCCTCCAGGCAAACCTGCCATCAATCTATCCATTACTATATATCTGCTTCTAGGACTGCAAATAATAATGGGGGGGCTTGTCGTGGCCTGCAGCTTAGGCATGTCTTTGCAAATGTGTACAAATAAAACCCGTTTTCAACGTGAACTATTAGACAGGACAACTTGGTTGCAGACTGGTTGGTAAGTAAGCTGGGATTTTTTTTTTTCTTTAAAGTGGTTGTATACCCCACTTTTTGACTTTTACCTACAGGTAAGCCTATAATAAGGCTTACCTGTAGGTATAAAGAATATCTCCTAAACCTGTACGGTTCCCCCCGCAATGCGCCGCTGATTGCAGCGGCGCATGCGCAGTGGGGATCCTCGGCTAAAGGACCGGCAGCCGCTGGACCTTGCAGAATTGAAGTCTCCAGCGCATGCGCGGGAGTGACGTCATCGCCGCCCCAGCCAATCACAGCGCTGGAGTGGCGATAACCGGAAGACACGCCGGAGTAAGATGACATCGCCTGGACCAGGTAAGTTCTCTTCACCTCGTTTTAAGGTAAGTATTTCATAATGAGCTAGTATGTGGTGCATACTAGCTCATTATGGCTTTTCCTTTACAGGTGTAAAAAATTTTTTTTACAGGGTATACAACTGGTTTAATATGTGTCTCCCTTCCATGTGCTCATAGCTGTTAAAGGGTTTGTGAAGGCATTTTTTTTTTATCTTAATAGCTTCCTTTTCCTTAATGCAGTGCTGTTTTCATGTCCTCATTGTTCGTTTTTTTGTTTTGTTTTGACGCAGTGCCGAATCGCAAATCCTGGCCGGGTCCTTTAGCTGCCTAAAGGTCCGGGTCTTAAGTGGTTAACCATTTCGGCTCCACGTTTAGCATGGTGACCTAGTGGTTAATCACCCCGCTTCCTTGCGTTAGGAGGACCTTTAGGACTCATTCACACTATATGTGATGACTTGCGTTAATCTACACCTGTATTAACACTTTTCTCATATATAGAAATGGATGGCCGCTTACCAGAACGTTGGACCCCAGGGGGGTTTCTCCGCTGGGAAACCAGGAACTCCTTTGAAGGTATCCCCCGCCAAACAGATCCAGGATATGGCAGCCACTCAAGATCACAGGAACGTGTGGGTGTCAAAAATGAAAAGAGGATTTCATAGTGCAGTAGTTGGTGCTTTATTCCAATCACACTGACATATCCTGGATCTGTTTGGCGGGGGATACCTTCAAAGGAGTTCCTGGTTTCCCAGCGGAGAAACCTACCCGAAGCAAGCACCCAGTGACAACCATCCTCATTTCAATGCCTGAATGACCCCCTGGGGTCCAACGTTCTGGTAAGCGGCCATCCATTTCTATATATGAGAAAAGTGTTAATTGCTGACCAGCTTCTTGCCATTGATATCCCTCTTTTCGGTGCTGAGGAGTGAGATCACACATGAACCCTCACCTGGATTTTTCCTGATAGGACTCATTTATTGCACATGTTTTCTAGGATATACGCATGAACTTTTTTGTTATTTCACATGAAGTTTTCAATTTTTTGCTTCATTACTTGTAGCACACCTGTTTCCTCTTTTATGAAAACTGAAAAATGGCTTGGGCAGGAAGGGGGTTAAAGTGCCCAGTATTGAGGTGATTAACCACTTAAGCCCTGGACCTTTAGGCAGCTAAATGCCCAGGCCAGGTTTTGTGATTCGGCACTGCGTCGCTTTAACAGACAATTGCGCGGTCGTGCGACGTGGCTCACAAACAAAATTAGCGTCCTATTTTCCCCACAAATAGAGCTTTCTTTTGGTGGTATTTGATCACCTCTGCGGTTTTTATTTTTTGCGCTATAAACAAAAATAGAGCGACAATTTTGAAAAAAATGCAATATTTTTTACTTTTTGCTATAATAAATATCCCCCAAAAACATATTTAACATTTTTTTTCCCCTCAGTTTAGGCCGATACGTATTCTTCTACCTATTTTTGGTAAAAAAAATTGCAATAAGTGTTTATCGATTGGTTTGCGCAAAATTTATAGCGTTTACAAAATAGGGGATAGTTTATTGCATTTTTATTATTTTTTTTTTTTTACTACTATTGGCGGCGATCAGCGATTTTTTTTGTGACTGCGACATTATGGCGGACACTTCGGACAATTTTGACACATTTGGACCATTGTCATTTTCACAGCAAAAAAGGCATTTAAATTGCATTGTTTATTGTGAAAATGACAGTTGCAGTTTGGGAGTTAACCACAGGGGGCGCTGTAGGAGTTAGGGTTCACCTAGTGTGTGTTTACAACTGTAGGGGGGTGTGGCTGTAGGACTGATGTCATCGATCGAGTCTCCCTATAAAAGGGATCACTCGATCGATACGCCGCCACAGTGAAGCACGGGGAAGCCGTGTTTACATTACGGCTCTCCCCGTTCTTCAGCTCCGGGGAGCGATCGCGACGGAGCGGCTATAAACGGATAGCCGCGCCGTCGTCCCGGATCGCTCCCCGAGGTAAGCCGCCCGCCGCACGCAGCGGGGGGGGGGTCTCGATCGGACCCCCCACCCGCTAGAAGGCAAGGATGTATATATACGCCCATCTGCCTGTACGTGCCATTCTGTGGACGTAAATAGGCGTGCGGCGGCGTTAAGTGGTTAAACATAAAAAAAAATGAAAGAAAAGGATACATTATAACAGAAGTAATACAACGATACATAAATATCATATTGAATTATACAGTAATCTTGTTTCTAAAGCCTCGTACACACGACCGAGTTTCTCTGCAAAAACCAGCAAGAAACTTGCTGGGATTTTTTTTTTGCCGAGGAAACCGGTCGTGTGTACATTTTTCGACTAGGAAACTTTCGAGGGATCCCGTCGAGCCAAAAAGAGAGCATGTCTTCTTTTTTCCCGACGGGAATGGAGAAACTTGCCTTGTCGAGTTCCTCGACAGCCTAACAAGGAACTCGACGAGGAAAACGATGTGTTTCGCTCGTCGAGTTCCTCGGTCGTGTGTACGAGGCTTTAGAAAACCTGATTCAGACAAACTTCTCCGGAAAGATCAAGTTATTTCAAATCGGAAAAACAAATTGTCTTGTGAAACGAGAAGCTCCCCGAGTGTCCGGAGACTCCAGTCTGTGGTCTGTCTTGATTCTTTTATCATCTGAAAAATCCCACCATAACTGTTCTTTGCGCTGACAATACAGACGGCCTTCTCCCATTCTTCTTCCAACAAGGTGAGAGAAAGGGTGGCATTTAAAACGTTGAAAAGCACCACATTAGGTCATTAAGTACATCAAGAAAAACATTACATTATAATAATCCATCACAAAGGGAACTTGACAGGGCACCATGCTTTCCATAACCTTCCTAGTACAATTTGTTCTTTGTATAGAAACACATACAATATATTCTACTTCAATGTAATGTATGTATTATTCACTATATTCACATGAAAGTTTTAAGCTGTAAACAGATGAATTGCCTTTTGAAGGCCAGTGCTTGCGAATATAGGGCCAGATTCACAGAAGAAATACGCTGGAGTATCTACTGATACTCCGGCGTATTTTCAAATTTGCCGCGCCATATCTTAATTTGTGATTCACAAACAAGATACGACGGCATTTGGCTAAGATCCGACAGGCTTACGGCTTCATACGCCTTCGGATCTTAGGCTGCAATACTTCGGCCGCCGCTGGGTGGAGTTTGCGTCGTTTTCCAGCGTCGGGTATGCAAATGAGCTTTTATGGCGATCCACGAAGGTACTCGCGTGCGTTACGTCGTCGGAAGTCGTTTTTTCCCATTGCAAAGTTAAGCCTGCTTTTTCAAGACTTAACTTTACACCAGCCATGTTAAAGTATGGCCGTCGTTCCCGCGTCAAATTTTAATTTTTTTTTTTTGGCGTAAGTATGTTACGCACGTCGCCATTCACAAACACGTCAGGGCGCCGTAATTTCGCGCAAAGCACGGCGGGAAATTTCCAAACGGAGCATGCACAGAACGTTCGGCGCGGGAACGCACCTAATTTAAATGGTACACGCCCCATTTGAATTAGGCTTGCGCCGGACGACTTTACGCTATGCCGCCGAAAGTTTACACGCAAGTGCTTGGTGAATCAGGCACTTGCGCTGAAAACTTGCGGCGGTGTAACGTAAAGACGATACATTACGCCGCCGCATTTGTACCTGAATCTGGCCCATAATATCTTCTGATCCAGCTAAAGTGAACCTGTCATACAAAAACACATATGCATCCAGTTAGTTCTAAAGAGTTGAGATGAACTAGAATTAAAATTTATGCAGTAAAATATAACTGCTGAGGATGCACGAGTAAATAGATATCAACATGGCTATGGTAAGGCAGATGCAAACTGCCTATTACCTATGTAGCGCCCTGCTACTGATGACCAGGCGCAATGTTTAAATTTAGTGGGTCTGTGCTGGTAGTTAGCTCAGACTCTGATGATTAAGGCTAAATCAGACTCTGTTCCAGCTATGGCTGTGCTTGGAGAGTTTTCCCATTGTTTGCCTATCGGTGGCGTTACCACCACAGGCCAATGTTGGAACACGGGCAGGCCAGAGTGTATTGAGTGTTTTTCGCCGGGAACAGCCCAGTGGGTGTTGTCTCCCTGCTGGGCATGCTGGGGAAGGATACTTAAGGGGCAGACACCATTTTCTCTGGAACTTTGCCTCATGGCCCTCCTGGTTTGAGGTATGTGATGGTTAATTTTCAGCCCCGGGACCACGTTGGCCCGAGGCTGCATTTCCACCAGGTAGACCCAGTTGTCTTGACTGGGACCTGCACTTTGAAGGTGATCCTGTGCTGTCTGTCCTGCGGGAGGAAGCCACTCAATGGAGGAAACCAGAGGAGGACCTGTCCTGGGGAGGACCAAGCGGAAGGCTGGTATCTCGGGAGAGGCCTGGTAACTTTATTGGAGGATGCACCGTATTCTATGATGCCTTACAGTGTTGCCGGGTCAGCTTTAAAGTCTCTAAACTGTATGGCTGGAAATCCGGGTACTAAATCCTGTGGCAGAGGATTCTGGAACAGTTTATTTCAAAGAAAGGTCTGTGGCAGAGACTGTATTCAATTTTTTTTGTGCGTGCATCATCCCGGCTGCTAGGCCAGTGAGAGGGCGCTTTGGCATTAAAAAAAAAAGCATGTAAAGTCTCATCTTCAATCCCAATGTGAAAGCCTGAGTGCTTTCAGAGCCCTTTCACACTGCCAGCACCTGAAAAACGCTGGTAAAGCGCAGCTAAGACCCCTTTCACACTGGGGCATTTTTCAGGCGCTTTGGCGTTAAAAAAACTCCCTCAATGGAAAGGGGGCTTTAGGAGCGGTGTATTCAATGCTCCTAAAGCGCTGCAAAGAAGCTGCTTGCAGGACTTTTTTTTTACGCCCTGCCAGGGCAGCGCCTCAGTGTGAAAGCACTCTGGCTTTCACATTGGGATCGCAGATGCAGCTTCTTTCAGGTGCTTTACAGGCGCTTTTTTTTAATGCTAAAGCGCCTGAAAACGCCCCAGTGTGAAAAGAGTCTAAGATAGCCAGGGCTCAAGTCCTGCGGGAACGCGTGGGAACGGAGTTCCTGCACTTCTTTCACAGCAGGAACGCAGTTCCCTTTGCAGGACTAGAGCAGCCGAGCCGCCCGAGCCAATCCTTCACTAAGCGGCGATGCCCAGCTCGAGTCACTGTCAGGGGCAGGCGAACCTTAGTAATCCTTTATGTTACTGGCCGCTTCCTGTATATGGATTCATCAGGTAGTGTGCGGGTATTCCGTCACTTCCTCGATGCCGCAATGTCTCCTGGGAGCTTTTGTCATTGTTCCCAGGAGACATTGCGGAGGTCTGCGGGAAGTTATTGCGGGATTTAGAAAGAACTTGCTTAAAGTTCCCGTGATAACTCGCGGCAGACCTCCGCAATGTCTCCTGGGAACAATGACAAAAGCTCCCAGGAGACATTGCGGCATCGAGGAAGTGACGGAATACCCGCACACTGCCTGATGAATCCATATACAGGAAGCGGCCAGTAACATAAAGGATTACTAAGGTACAGTGGATCGAAAAAAAACAAAAAAAACATGCGGTTTAGTAATTATGCATATGAGCATATCATTTTTTTTTATTGGTGGGAGTGGATTTTGGGTGGAAGTTCCCACACTTTTTTCCCCAGGACTTGACCCCTGATGATAACCTTACGGGTCCATTGCTATTTTTCCACTTTTTAAAAGCTATTAAGTCGTGGATCAGACAACTACAAGAGCCGGTGGGGTCGCCGTTATGGCCATCAGGAAAAATGTGCTTGAGACGCATTTCCATAGAGCCTCGTAGAGAAATCTAATTTTCCTGAGCAGCTTTTGTTGCTCTTGAACAAGGTATTCATAAGAGTAATCATAGTCGTTCCAACAAAATGATGCTTCATTACTTCCACAAATGAAGTGCGATAAGCTTGTAATAGGCCATCATAAAGACACAGGTTTATCATTTTACCATCAGCGGTGTAATCAGTGAGCAAGGTGAGAAAACAAAGAGGCAAATATTAACGCTCTTGTTAAACTTGTCTGTGGTTTGTTTCCAATCACCATCAATACATGTCAAGCCAATCTCTGCAGTTATGTAATGAGATGTTCTAAGGAACAGGGGACGATCGTAATTGAATACAATAACATTCACTCAATCTGGTGGCTCAGGGCAAAATTCATGTAGGAAAAGCATACTTGTTACAATAGGGTTCATTTCTGGGCCAGCTGCAAGCAAGCAATTGGAAATTGCCAGCATTAATGATTAATGCAGTAACATCTGTAAAGTGTATATACAACCAATTTTTTTTTTTTTTTTATAGAGTTGGGATAGGTTTGAACTGCTTTCTGAGTCCCACCTTGGGAGATTTACACTCTCTTTTTGTACTGGTAACCATTATCGCCTGATCTCCTGGTTCTGACCTTGGCTTACTACTGGACCTTGCTCTGCCTGCTTCCCTTGTACTGACCCAGGCCTGCCTCCTGACCACCCTGCTGTCTTACCGTGAATGATCCCAGCTCACCTTGGCTAGGTCCCTGATCGTGGTAGTTACCTTCTATCAAGATACAGGGCCAGATTCATCAAGAGATACGACGGCGGATCTCCTGATCCGCCGTCGTATCTCTGGGATCCGACGGTCGGATCTATGCGACTGATTCAGTTAAGTTAAGATAAGTTACGCATAGATCTCCCTTAGATCCGACTGGTGTAAGTGACTTACACCGTCGGATCTTAGGCTGCAATCTCCCACTGGCCGCTAGGTGTCGCCTCGGTTTTTTACGCGTCGGATATGCAAATGTGGAGAACCGCCGATTCAGTAACGAATGCCCACCCGTCGCTTTTTTTTTCACGTCGTTTGCGTTCGGCTTTTTCCGGCGGATAGTTACCCCTGCTATAGCATGTTATGCTGTTTGTTAAGTATGGCCGTCGTTCCCGCGCTAAGTTTCAAATTTTTACGTCGTTTGCGTAAGTCGGTCTGGAATACGGATGGCCGCAATTTACGTTGCCGCCGAAAACAATGACGTCCTGACGGGAACGCGCCTGATTTAAATTGTACACTCCCACTAGCCGCGGAATTTGAATTCCGCCAGGGGAGTTACGATCCGCCGGTGCAAGTTTCGAGGTAAGTGCTTTGTGAATACTGCACTAGCCTCGCAAAATTGCACCGGCGGATCGTAAATCACATAGATTACGCGGATCTAAAGATCCGCTAATCTATGTGAATCTAGCCCAATGTCACTAGTGCTTCTTTGAGCCTTGTACCTCTGTCACCACATTCAGGGGTGCTCGGAGCAGAGCCACAAGGAAAGCCCTCTTGTCAACTCGGCCTCCAACCAAGGTACAACATGGCTGCAAAGATATAGAACTTCTGTTCCTAGAGCTGGAGTACAGGGCAAGGTGAGAGAAGAGGTTGAAGCGTATCTAAACCTAAAACAAAATTGTAATAAAATGCAGCTTACCAGTCCTTAGATGTAATGATTAAAGCGGGAGTTCACCCATAAAAAAATTTTTACCCGTAGATTGATGCTCATTTTGTCTAGGGGAATTGGGTTGTTGTTTTAAAATCCGAGCAGTACTTACCGTTGTAGAGAGCGATCTTCTCCGCCGCTTCCGGGTATGGGTCTTCGGGAGTGGGCGTTCCTTCTTAATTGACAGTCTTCCGACAGTCGCATCCATCGCGTCACGAGTAGCCGAAAGAAGCCGAACGTCGGTGCGGCTCTATACGGCGCCTGCGCACCGACGTTCGGCTACTTTCGGAAAATCGTGGCATGATGGATGCGACCGTCGGAAGCCTGTCGGTAGACTGTCAATCAAAATAGGAACGCCCAGTCCCGCAGCCCATACCCGGAAGCGGCGGAGAAGATCGCTCTCTAAAACGGTAAGTACTGCTTCGATTTTAAAACAACTAGCCGATTCCCCTAGACAAAATGAGCATCCATCTAAGGGTAAAAAATGCTATTTCCAGGTGAACCTCCACTTTAAGCACAAGATGTTTGTGTGAAACGCGTCTACCTAACCTTGTGTTGGTGTTTTTGGTGTTATCACTTTGAGCAATAAAAGGCAATCGGAATTCCTGGATGTGCAGCCATTTCTTTTCTTACCAGTCCTTAGATGTTATGGCTGCATTCATTTTCATTTAACAGGCTTGTTTTCCCTTTATTTTCACCAGGCGATCCAGTAACACACATCCTGTCCAAGGGTGACTACTCTCATTCACTGTACTGTACCTATGGAGCAGAAGCCATGACACCCTTGGACCTTTTACATAGGTAGATAAATTGCATTTCTAAGAAAGATAACATGTAAGCAACCTTTATTTGCTACCATTACCCGGCGAATTGGCCAAGGGGACCTCTCCTGTTTAGCTCTCTGCAAGACTTGGGCAGGGTGCGCACCTATCTCTATTAGGGAACCATTTTGCCATTTTGGGCAACGCTTGTTGTCTTGTTGCCTGCAAACTCCATTTACCTGTGACTCTATTGTAGTAAAGGATTGCCCACACCAGTTGTTGCTTTTTGTTACTTTACTTGAACAATTTACGTCACAACACAACATTTTGCCAGACTTCTTCTCCCACTTCTCCAGCATTTATACCACTTGAGAAACCAGAGGTTTCACACAGCCTTTCCATAGTACCATGTTCTTCAATTTCCATCCTTAATTTAGGCCCCTTTAAGTAGGAGCATTCCAAGGCCTTCCCGAGAGGGGATTCATACTTATACAGACTACATAGCGACCACTTGAGACTTAAGCCTCGTACACACGGTTTTCTTGTTGGCAGGAGATTGTCTGTTGTCCTAAAATCTTACCGTTAGTACTCTCCTTTTGACAATTGTTGTCCAATTTTCAGCCAACAAATGTTGGATGACAGGCTAGTAAATTTTCAGCGGTTTGACGTCAGATTTTCGTATTGGTCAGTACACAAATCTGTCACACAAAAGTCAAAAGTACAAAAACGCATGCTCGGAATCAATGCTCACCAAACACGAAATTAGCAGAAGAGGCCCAAAGGGTGGCGCTCAAGAGCTGAAATTCCTCGTAGTACGTCACAATGTTCGTGTTTGTGGCACAACAATTGTGTAACTTTAGCATGCAAGATAAGATCCTGGCACACGCCCTTTTGACAAAAATCAGATGCTTGGTTGGCCAACAATCGCATCGTGTGTACAAGGCTTTAGTCTTGAAGGCCCCACACCAAGCAGACATTTATATAGTCAACTGGGCCAATTAACTATTTTCCTTTCCCGGTGTCATGTGACTTAACAGGACAAATTCCCCTCAGAACAGGCCTCGCCATGGTCGACCAAAGAAGTGGAGAGCACGTGCTCAGCGTCATATCCAGAGGTTGTCTTTGGGAAATAGACGTATGAGTGCTGTCATCATTGCTGCAGAGGTTGAAGGGGTGGGGGGTCAGCCTGTCAGTGCTCAGACCATACACCGCACACTGCATCAAATTGCTCTGCATGGCTGTTGTCCCAGAAGGAAGTTTCTTCTAAAGATGATGCACAAGAAAGCCTGCAAACAGTTTGCTGAAGACAAGCAGACCAAGGGCATGGATTACTGGAACCCTGTCCTGTGGTCTGATGAGAGCAAGATACACTTATTTGGTTCAGATGGTGTCAGGCGTGTGTAGCGGCAACCAGGTGAGGAGTACAAAGACAAGTGTGTCTTGCCTACAGTCAAGCATGGTTGTGGGAGTGTCATGGTCTGGGGCTGCATGACTGACACCGGCACTGGGGATCTACAGTTCATTGAGGGAACCATGAATGCCAACATGTACTGTGACATACTGAAGCAGAGCATAATCCCCTCCCTTCGGAGACTGGGCTGCAGGGCAGTATTCCAACATGATAACGACCCCAAACACACCTCAAAGACGATCACTGCCTTGCTAAAGAAGCTGGGGGTAAAGGTGATGGACTGGCCAATCATGTCTCCAGACCTAAACCCTATTGAGCATCTGTGGGACATCCTCAAACGGAAGGTGGAGAGGCACAAGGTCTTCAACATCCACCAGCTCTGTGATGTCCACATGAAGGGGGTGAAAATGACTCCAGTGGCAACCTGTGAAGCTCTGGAGACCTCCATGCCCAAGAGGGTTAAGGCAGTGCTGGAAAATAATGGCGGCCACACAAAATATTGACATTTTGGGCCCAATTTGGACATTTTCACTTAGGGGTGTACTCACTTTTGTTGCCAGCGGTTTAGACATTAATGGCTGTGTGTTGAGTTGTTTTGAGGGGACAGCAAATTTACACTGTTATACAAGCTGTACACTCACTACACAACATTGTAGCAAAGTGTCATTAATTCAGTGTTGTCACATGAAAAGATAGAAGAAAATATTTACAAAAGATGTGAGCGGTGTACTCACTTTTGTGAGATACTGTATACTGTATGTGTGTGTGGGGGGGGGAGTAAATAATATATATATATACCGTATTTTCCGGCGTATAAGACGACCCCCTATTTTCCCAGGAAACATTTTGGTTTTGGGATATACTCGCCGTATAAGACTACCCCCTTCTTACTAGTCTTTCTGGAAGCTGAGGGTTAGCCAGAACAACCGCTGACAGAAACAACCACTGACAGAAACAGGCTTTTTTCAAGCCTCACTATGCCATTACATGCCTCACTGTGCCATTACATGCCTCACTGTGCCATTACATGCCTCACTGTGCCATTACATGCCCCCACTGTGCCATTACATGCCCCCACTTTGCCATTACATGCCCCCACTGTGCCATTACATGCCCCCACTGTGCCATTACTTGCCCCCACTGTGCCATTACATGCCCCCACTGTGCCATTACTTCCCCCCACTGTGCCATCACATTACATGCCCCCACAGTGCCATCACATTACATGCCCCCACAGTGCCATCACATTACATGCCCCCACAGTGCCATCACATTACATGCCCCCACAGTGCCATCACATTACTTGCCCCCACAGTGCCATCACTTGCCCACACAGTGCCATCACTTGCCCACACAGTGCCATCACTTGCCCCCACAGTGCCATCACTTGCCCCCACTTTCCCCCCCCCCCCCACTGTGCCATCACTCACGTTTTGCAGGCCGGTGACAGTCTCCGTCTGCTGCGAGCGTCCATGATTTCAAAGCCACGCCGTCTTCTCAGCGTGTCCTGTGATTGGCGGAACACAAATTTTCCCAGTAGCGCCTCTGTTCTGTGTTCCGCCAATCACGGATGCCTTCTCATCTCGTCCGAGGATGAGAAGGCATCCGTGATAGGCGGAACACAGAAAAGAGGCGCTGCTGGGAAGATTTGTGTTCCGCCTATCACAGGACACGCTGAGAAGATGGTGCGGCTTTGAAATCATGAACGATCGCAGCACGGAGACCGTACCCGGCGTATAAGACGACCCCCGACTTTGGATGCATTTTTTTGCATCCAAAAAGTCGTCTTATACGCCGGAAAATACGGTATATTAGAAAATAGGGGACCACATTAGAAAATAGTTCAAAGTTGAATTTAGTGGGCTGTAATCTTTTTTCCAGCAGACATTTTTAAATCATTTTTATTTTCAGAACACGTTTTGAAATCATGCCAAGAAAATGCACAGTGCAATATTTAGGGAAATATTCATCATGTTCAAGAAGGATAGATACGTGCCAAATCAATTTTAAAAGTTTTATCAGTACTTTAGTTGCCGTAGGAGATCAAGGGGTGTTCCTCCATTGGGCACAGCCTACGTGTAAATGAACTGGCTTTGGATGAAAGAAGTGACATATACTGGCTCGTCTTCATGAGCCATCGACATGTACAATTATTGCTGGAACCGCTCCAAGCAGTATAATATATTAGAAGTTGCAGAAATAGACTGCGGCAAAACTTAATAAACGAGTATATCTGAAAAAATTTAGAAAAGTAGAGTAATTAAATGGGACATTGACATCATTCAGCTTCATAAGGATTTCTTAGTGCAGTCCTCCTTCACTTACCTCATCCTTCCATTTTGCTTTTTATTTCTTCTGAGAAATCCTCACTTCCTGTTCTTCTGTCTGTAACTCCACACAGTAATGCAAGGCTTTCTCCCTGGTGTGGAGTGTCGTGCTCGCCCCCTCCCTTGGACTACAGGAGAGTAGACCCTCTCTACGTTGCAGATAGAGAAAGGAGCTGTGTGTTAGTGGGTGTCCTGACTCTCCTGTAGTCCAAGGGAGGGGGCGAGCACCTTAAAGGGCATCTGTACGGAGGAAAATATGTTGGCTGCCATTGCCAACCTCCTTCTGAAAATGGAAACGTTTCTAGTTTCAATAGCTTATGATTCACATATGTAGCAGGTGGAATCAGAATGATGTTGGACACTTTCATGAGCAGAATATTTTCAAGACAGAGCATTAAAGCCACTAGATCAGGGGTGTCAAACTCAATTTCATTTCTGATTGACCGGATTGAGGATCAGTGTTTAAACAGCGTTGTAACACAACTGGGTGGGCTCCAGGTCGCATGCTCTGTGACCCGAGCCCACCCAATTTCGAAGCCTCTTATAGCCTCTGGCTCTAATCAGGTGCTTCAAAAAATCCCCTGCCACTGTAATTCATGCGCCCAGTGACCCAAAAGAGGTCAGATGCATGAATAGGGGGTGGCCACGGCGCCCATGGATAGAATAATGCTATGCTACCATATAAGGGGTGGCTGGAGAGAGGGGGCGGCAACCGGGCACCCCTAATGGAGGGGCCGCCACTGACTATCAGACTCTCCCATCTAGCATAAGAACTTGTTGACCTAAGAGAAAAGAAAGTATCAGCCATTTTTGCATACTGTGTTAAGTAAGCAAATCCCAGCTGTCATTATGACAGCTGGGATTTGCCAACTGCATCAGGTAGTAGATGACCAGGATGGGCCTAGCCAGCCCAGTTTTATACAATTGTGCACTTCCGTACTTGCGGCAACAGTTTTTTTGAAGGCCCTTTTTAGTTCCAATATGATGGTGGTTCTGTGCATAAAGCTGGCACCATAAAGACATGGGGGCAGGTCCACAAAGCGAGTACGCCGACGTATCTACTGATACGCAGGCGTACTTTCAAATTTCCCGCGTCGTATCTTTGTTTTGAATCCTCAAAACAAGATACGACGGCATCTGGGTTAGATTCGACAGGCGTACGGCTTTGTACGTCTTCGGATCCAAGATGCAATTTTTCGGCATCCGCTGGGTGGCGTTCACGTCGTTTTCCGCGTCGAGTATGCAAATTAGCTATTTCCGACGATCCACGAACGTACGAGCGCCCGTCGCATTCTTTTACGTTGTCTCTAGTCAACTTTTTACGGCGCATAGTTAAAGCTGCTGTTTTGTGACGTATAGTTAAATGGCTGTCGTTCCCGCGTTTAATTTGAATTTTTTTTTGTTTGCGTAGGTCGTCTGTGAATCGCGGGATGGACGTAATTTACGTCCAAGTCACGTCGCGCAATGCACGGCGGGAAATTTAGGGACGGGGCATGCGCAGTTCGTTCGGCGCGGGGACGCGCTTCATTTAAATGAAACACGCCCCCCTACTCGCCGATTTGAATTAGGCACCGTTACGCCACGAGAGTTACACTACGCCGCCGTATGCATCGACTTGATTTTGAGCATGCGTGGATTTTTGTCCGATGGAGTTCCATACAGACGATCAGTTTTTTCTATCGTTTTTTTATCAATAGGAAACTTTAAAACATGTTCTATTTTTTTTTAACGATTGGAAAACAAAACAATGGGACCCACACACGATCGGTTTGTCTGATGAAAACAATCTATCGGTCCGTTTTCAGCGGACAAACCAATCGTGTGTACGCGGCTTAAGAGTTTAAAGGTTGCCATCTGACTCTACCCCAGATTAGCAGTGATATATATGGTTCTTGCAACAGAACGTTTAAACTTTTAAAACATATTTTTAGTCAACCTTGAACGTTATGAATACAAATAAGACAGAACACTATTTTGTAAAAGATGAGCTGATAATATATCATGGAGCTACAGTGACCCATTAATCATGAAGTTCACGGTCAAGTGGTTTATAAGAGTCGTTGGGTTTTTGGAAAGTGCAGGCATGCATTTTCATTTCAGGATTGTGCGGCCTCAAAACAGTTCTGAAGAGCTCTAAATAGGGCTGCGGCTTAATCCGGAATTAATTTGAATGGCGCAGTAGTTAATTCCATAATGAGATTTGATTACCATTATCTTTGTAAATGATCTCCAAGCATTTCTGTTCTCCTCTTCAGTCCTCGCTTCACAATTACACAGTTTTATGTTTTCCAAAGTCACTTCATTTTTTTTTTTCTACCAACTTATTTTCGAAAAATAAATATTGTCGATGAGCAGGAATCTTTACTGCTACATAAAGCAGAAATGCAAACAGTAAAGACATCAATTATTTCATTTTATGCTTAAAACAGACTAAAGCCACGTACACACAACCGTTTTTCGGGTTCTAAAAAATTACGTTTTTAAGGGTCTAGAAAAAACGTTGGGGTAGATTCAGGTATCTCCTCTTAAAGTTACGGCAGCGCAGCGTAGTGTATTTACGCTACGCCTCCGCAACTTTCAGGAGCAAGTGCAGTATTCCCAAAGCACTTGCTCCGTAGCGTAGCGTAAATGGGGCCGGCGTAAGCGCGCGTAATTCAAATGGGGAAGGGGGGCGTGTTTTATTATTAAATTTTTGATGACCCGACGTGATTGACGTTTTGCATGCGCCGTCCGTGTACATATCCCAGTGTGCATTGCTTCCAAGTACGGCGCAACAACGTATTGGTTTCGACGTGAACGTAATTTACGTCCAGCCCTATTCGCGAACGACTTACGCAAACGATGTAAATAATTCAAATTTCGAAGCGGGAACGACGTCCATACTTAACATTGGCTGCGCCTCCTAATAGCAGGAGCAGCCTTACGTCGGAAAAGCCTTAACGCAAACGACGTAAAAAACGAACGTCGGGCGCACGTAAGTTTGTGAATCGGCGTAAGTATGCAATTTGCATACTCTACGCTGAAAACTACGGGAGCGCCACCTAGCGGCCACCGTAAGAATGCACCCTAAGATACGACGGCGTAAGAGACTTATGCCAGTCGTATCTTAGGCTACAGTCGGCGTATCGAGCTTTCTGAATACAGAAAGTAGATACGCCGGCGCAACTTAGCAATTACGCGGCGTATCTATGGATACGCCGGCGTAATTGCGCTCTGAATCTACCCCATTGTTTTTTCAACCCGATCGTTAAAACAGCCTTGCCTACACACGATCTTGAAAAAAAAAAATGCTCTAAAAAAGCGCTCTAGCATTTGTCGAATAGGCCAACCTTCCCCGTATCCCCAACAAAGTGTGTCAGTTGTAAAATTTCGGAACAGAAGAGACCACTTCTGATTTCCAGAAAACGGACACGGAGCAGAGAGACTTGTAGATTTTATTGCAAATAAAAAGTCTATATTCTCCCAAGACTCAGCTTTGAAAAGTAGAAGATCTAATTGGGCAGTGTGGGAATAAATGCTTCTAATATCCTCTGATTATTTCGAATCACAGTTCTACCCGCCCAGGAGAGGCGACTTCACATTTATTTTCATTAGATAAAAAGAAGATTGCTTCTTCAAAGGAGTTTTTTTTTTTGTAAAATAAAGCCTGTACCATGAACAGAGAGCTATATTGAAATTCTTATGAAATGAATACCTCATTTTCACTAATTAGCCTTCAGATCTGTGATGTATTAATAATCTGTGATAGCTAGTTAAATGCAGGAATAATTTATTGGAGCCTACTTTACTGTTAAATACCCAAGAAGACATGAGAGAAATGAAAGAGCCCTCACCTTGTACATGGAAGGCATAATATAGGGCAAAGTGACAGTGCCTCTGCTAAGGGCCCCCAGACTCTCTCTTTACTCATTTTGTCTACTGTCAGGGCCTGGACCTAAACCAGGGACCTCTGCTGTGTCTGATAGTAATACTTCTTGCTGGGCCACCTGGGATGCTGGACAGTTCATTGGACAATGCCTTGAATGATCCTGACTTGAACTTTGTTTATTTTTAACTTTGAACCCTTTGCTCCTCCCATGAACTTCCTTATTTAAGCCATGTCTCTGCACTTCCTGTTTGCCAGATTATTGTGCTCTTTCCAGCCAATATTGTGCTCTTGTCACTCCTGCTGCCATGGGTACCAATTGTTGTCGAACTTTGACTTGTTCATCAACTATGTTTCTGCTTGATCCCATTCTGAAACCACTTGTTGCTAACCTTTGGGGCCTACTTTACTTTTAATACCCAAGAAGATATGAGAAATGAAAGAGCGCTAACCTTGTACGTGGAAGGCATGATATAGGGCAAAGTGACAGGGCCTCTGCTAAGGGCCCCCTGGCTCTCTCTTTTATTTACTTTGTCTACTGTCAGGGCCTGGACCTAAACCAGGGACCTCTGCTGTGTCTGATAGTAACACTTCTTGCTGAGCCACCTGGGATGCTGGACAACTCCTTGGGCAATTCCTTGAATGATTCTGACTTGAACTGTTTTCTTTTGAACTTTTAACCCTTTTCTCCTCCCATGAACTTCCTGACTTAAGCCATGTCTCTGCACTTCCTGTTTGCCAGATTATTGTGCTCTCTCAGCCAATATCGCGCACTTGTTGCCGAACTTTGGCTTGTTCCTCAACTACGTTTCTGCTTGATCCCATTCTGAAACTACTTGTTGCTAACCTTTAGCTTGTTTGCTGACTATGCTTCTACTTGATCCCAACCTGCTGTATCTGCTACTAGATTCCACATTGTTCACCTCCTGGTGGGATGATCCTGAGGGCTGCGATCTGGTACTAACACACAGTGAAACCCATCTCCACCATTGGGAGCTCTGGTGAACACCTGTTAGTACTTAGACCCTATACCTTAATACTGTGGTGTAATCCTGAGTGTGGTTCGGGGTTACCGCTTTTGGTATTGAAAATTAACCCAGAGACACACTCGGGATTACCGTCAGGGAAGTTAAAGTAAAAGGATTAGGGGAGATCCATCGGTGGCCAGTATATGCCAATTGATTCCTATATAGGCCAGTGATGGTGAACCTTGGCATCCCAGGTGTTTTAGGACTACATTTCCCATGATGCTCAACTACACTGCAGAGTGCATGAGTATTATGGGAAATGTAATTCCAAAACATCTGGGGTGCCAAAGTTCGCCATCACTGATATAACAAATTAGCAAGTCATATGACTATTTATAACAGGCACACCTCACTACATCAGCTGATGATTGACATCCCCAATATTATTAGAAGGAACCTTGGACCGAAACACAGTCCCTATATGCTGCCTTTTCCACATGGGTTTACCCCAAACAAGGGTAAACTTTTTAAACTTTTTTTATTATGAAATAAAAAAAATCATAACTTTTACTAAACTGCAAGGTCAGCCGACCTGCCAGAGAGACTAGTCACATGACACTCTTAATCACGACCAACTACTACTCCCCACGCCCTCACCGATTCCAACGAAAATATAAAAGTGCAGAAACTTTTTGAAGACCCCACATATAATACCAATAAGGAAATGGTTTTGACCATTACTTGTCCAGCACTACCATACACCATCACATATTCTCTTCTGAGTGAATTTTTTTGTATTTAGCACCCTTAAAATCCCATATCCTATACATTAATAATTTTCCTAAACTGAAATTCCTGACTTGCATCTTAGTACACACAGTTCTGGGAGAATCAGTGAGCGAATGACACAAAAGGGAAACCATATTTCTTGTGTCGTTTCACCTCCAGGTGACCATATTGCATTGAATTTTACAGACAATTACAGCGACTGCAGATTGAAATGGAAAGGTAATTTTAAATAACTTTAAAACGCAATATGGCTTGTGTAGCAATTGCATGTGTTATACTGTAGATATTATTTAATTTGCTATATTTTTTTTCATGAAAGTGGAGTTATGCTTTAACAAAGTTTTGTGAAGGTTACAGAAACCCTTTAAAGCGGGGGTTCACCCTAAAAAAACATGATTGACGGCCGGTTATGGCGCGTCACGCTTCCCGAAAATAGCCGAAATAGGTCTTGGCTCTTCACGGCGCCTGCGCATTCAGCTCCTAGTCTGTGTGCAGGCGCCGTATAGCGCCGTGAAGAGCCAAGTCCTACTCCGGCTATTTTCGGGAAGCGTGACCAGGGCCGGATTAACAATGGGGCTGATGGAGCTGCAGCTCCAGGCCCCTTTCTCAAGATAGGCCCATTTGCCCAAAAAAAAAAAAAAAAAAATTTTTTTTTTTTTAAGATTTTTTTTTCTAAGATCGAATTTGGGGGGTTGTAGCTCGATGACCAGAGGTCACAGAAACCCTAAATTTAGGGGGTAGGCATGGGAAGACCTACCCCAAAACTGGTTAAAATATGGGACGGCTATCATTTATGGTTCCGGAGATACGGGCCTGCTTGCACAGCCTGTCAGAAGCTACATTCAGAGCGGCCAATATAAATACAAGCTGACACACTACAGCAGACTGATAGGATCACAGTGCTTATAATAATTATTTGTATATTACTCATGGTAATTAACCCCTTGCCACCCAGGCCAATTCTGACACTTCTCTACTACATGTAAAAATCATCATTTGTTTTTTGCTAGAAAATTACTCTATGGTGGTCTTTGCACTTTTTATGTTGCAGGGTACAGAGCTGCACGATTCTGGCTAAAATGAGAATTGCAATTTTTTTGCTTAGAAGATAGATCACGCTTCTCTCACGATTGTTGCGGCGTAACATCATCTTTCACATTAAAACAAAAAAAAAAAAAAAATGGGCTAACTTCACTGTTTTGTTTTTATGGTTTGTATTATTCATTGAAGTGGGAAAATGCAGTGTGACATAACATATTGCAGCAATAGCCATTGTATTCCCTAGGGTCTCTGCTAAAATATATATAATGTTTGGCAGTTCCAAGTAATTTTCTAGCAAATAATATTGCTTTCTAACTTAAGAAACAAGTGTTGGACTTTAAGTGGTTAAATTTAGTTACAATGTTAGTTAGTTACAATGTTTCATTTTGTTTACAAATTTCGCAGACTGCCCAGATTTGTTCTTTACACACAGAAGTGTATCCCTTTGATCTAAGAAGGAAGTGCCAGTTACAATGTTTCCTGTTAAAAACTTGGCAGACTGCCCAGATATTTTCTTTTGACAGCTGAAAGTCTCTCCACTTGTTATATGAAAGAATCAGCAAACTCTGCATTGAAGATCGTCAGGGGGGTTGAATTCGAGATCACGATTTTTTTAACGATTAATTGTGCAGCTCTAGCACGGTATTTGCGCAGCAATTTTTCAAACATGTTTTTTTCGAAAAAAATGTTTCATTCATTAAAAAAACAGTTAGTTAGTTAAGTTAGCACAATTTTTTTTGGTATCCTAAGCGATGCTTTACATTTTTTTAGGTTACATGTTTAGAGTTACAGAGGAGGTCTAGTACTAGAATTATTGTTCTCGCTCTAACGATCGTGGCGTATGTAACCTGTGTGTATCTGGCTCTGATACTACCAGTGCCTACCCAGCCACTGACTAGTATCTCTCCCCAGCCTGTCCCCACACACCCTCTCACCTGCTGACCTGTGGATGGGGGAATCACTCCTGCAGTGTCATTGTGTTCTGCCAGTGCGTACAATGATCAGTGTTGCTAACTTTAGCTGGCAGCACTGATTGTTTTAAGAAAAAAAAACAGGCTGGTTGTACTCAAGTTGACTAATAGATTGACTTGTGTAAAACCAGCTAGCCCATACATAAATTGACTATGGCTGGTCTCTGCATAATTGGCGTAATTTCAATCCATGTATGACCCGCTTAACCACTACTCAGTCCCTAAATATCCTTCCACTCCTGTACATAGTGCTCACTGTCATACTCTCCACACTCCTCTCCTGTACATAGTGCCCACTGTCATACTCTCCACACTTCTCTCCTATACATAGTACCCACTATCATACCCTACACACTCCTCTCCTGTACATAGTGCCCACTGTCATACCCTCCACACTCCTCTCCTATACATAGCGCCCACTGTCATACTCTCCACACTCCTCTCCTATACATAGCGCATACTGTCATACTCTCCACACTCCTCTCCTGTACATAGTGCCTGCTGTCATACACTTCTCTCCTGTACTTAGTGCCCACTGTCGCACCCTCCACACTCCTCTCCTGTACATACTGCTCACTGTCATACCCTCCACACTCCTCTCCTATGCATAGTGCCCACTGTCATACCCTCCACACTCCTCTCCTATACATAGTGTTCACTGTCATACCCTCCACACTCCTCCCCTATACATAGAGCCCACTATCATACCGTCTACATTCCTCTCCTATACATAGTGTTCACTGTCATACCCTCCACACTCCTCTCCTGTACATACTGCCCCATCATACCCTCCACACTTCTCTCTGGTACGTACTACCCTCTGTCATACCCCCTCACTCTTCCTGTACATACTGCCCATTGTCATACCCTCCACACTCCTCTCCTTTACATACTGCTCACTGTCATACCCTCCACACTCCTCTCCTATACATAGTGCCCACTGTCATACCCTCCACACTCCTCTCCTATACATAGTGTTCACTGTCATACCCTCCACACTCCTCCCCTATACATAGAGCCCACTATCATACCGTCTACATTCCTCTCCTATACATAGTGTTCACTGTCATACCCTCCACACTCCTCTCCTGTACATACTGCCCCATCATACCCTCCACACTTCTCTCTGGTACGTACTACCCTCTGTCATACCCCCTCACTCTTCCTGTACATACTGCCCACTGTCATACCCTCCACACTCCTCTCCTGTACATACTGCCCCATCATACCCTCCACACTTCTCTCTGGTACGTACTATCCTCTGTCATACCCCCTCACTCTTCCTGTACATACTGCCCACTGTCATACCCTCCACACTCCTCTCCTGTACATACTGCCCCATCATACCCTCCACACTTCTCTCTGGTACGTACTATCCTCTGTCATACCCCCTCACTCTTCCTGTACATACTGCCCATTGTCATACCCTTCACACTCCTCTCCTGTACATAGTGCTTTTTTCCGTACCCTTTGTACTCCTCTCCTGTACATAGTGCCCACTGTTAGACCCTCCACATTCCTCTCCCTCACCTGCACATACTTCCCACTTATATACCGTCCATACTCCTCCCCTATGTCGCTTACCCAGAAAAACAGTTCTTTAAAATTATACTGAATACCCTCAATGTTACCAGCTCTAGAATGGACACACTTTTGTTAGTTCAACTAAAGGAAATATCAGTTCTCATATTTGTTCTGCCCCATTATTAGTACTCATTTAATTTTGTGATTACTACTATGATGTATAGAGGAACATCGGGGATCTCAGCTACTCTAAATATAGCACTTATATAAAAAAGTGGCCCTGAAAATATTTTTTAAATGTTGGCAACTGTGCACTTAGGCACTGCCCAAGGGCCACCGTCCACCGGGTCAGTAGGGGGCCCCATGAGAGGCTCCTGGGATCCTGTGATAATAAAGCGGTAGTAAACTTTCCTGACATTACTACTTTTTAGAGGCCCTGGGGTAGGTTATGCCACAACGTACAAGTATGCACAGCATATTAGCACATTAGTGTACACTTCAATTTTCAGACTGAGCCCTCCAGTGCTGCGATGAATCAGGCGGGGCCTGGACACTTCCATCTTCACCCGGTCTTCCTTCTGGGTTCTGTGCCTTTGGTCACTTGCCTTGGCTGGGCTGCGTTCATGTCATTCCCACGCATTTATTTATTATTTATTACACCCCATTCACACCTCCGCGACAAAACGCCCGACGCCGGCCGCTCGTGCCGCTGGAGGGGAGAATTCCCATTGCTGTCTATGAGATGGTTCACATCTCATAGACGCCGTACACCTGCGGCATGAAAAAAAGTCCCGGACCCTTTTTTTCAGGCGGCATTGGCGTTCGGCCATACAAAGCAATAGGAAGGATTTGTAAAAAAAAAGTTACACTATTCGCGGCAAAATACGCCGCGTACGCGGCGTTACTTGTCGCGGAGGTGTGAATGCAGCCTAAAAGGCCCCACCAAAATCCTCAGCACCAGGCCCATGATGTTCTTAATCTGGCCCTGAGCGTGACGCGCCATAGCCGGCCGTCAATCATGTTCCCCTCTGCATAGGAACGCCCATTCCCCGCGGGGAGTCTGAAATTGAACTACAGGATTAAACTGTGAGTACGGCGCAAAAATAAATAAATAAAGGCATACTGTAGCTCACGCTAGTATGCTGGATTTCATTGTAGAAACTTGGGGCCAGATTCACAGCCGAGATACGACGGAGTATCTCAGATACTCCGTCGTATCTCTCAGAGTATCTATGCGACTGATTCATAGAATCAGTTACGCATAGATAGCCAGAAGATCCGACAGGTGTAATTGTTAAACACTGTCGGATCTTAGGATGCAATACCGCGGCCGCCGCTGGGGGGAGTTTGCGTCGTAAACCAGCGTCGGGTTTTCGCGTTCGCTACGTCGCTGCTAGTCTAGTTTCCCGTCACAAAGTTAGTCGTCGTTTTAGGTGCCCTAACTTTAGACAGCACACGTATGTGCTGTTTAAAGTATGGCCGTCGTTCCCGCGTCGAAATTTAAAAATTCACGTCGTTTGCGTAAGACGTCCGGGAATACGGAAGTATGCTACTCACGTTGCCGTTCGAAAAAATTACGTCACTGCGCGCAAAGCACAGCGGGAATTTCGAAACGGAGCATGCGTAGTAGGTCCGGCGCGGGAGCGCGCCTAATTTAAATGGCACACGCCCATTTAAATTACGCGGGCTTACGCCGGAGGCCGCCAGCGTAGGTTTTCATTGCAAGTGTTTTGTGAATCAGGCACTTGCGATGAAAACTTGCGGTGGTGTAACGTATCTACGATACGTTACGCCGCCGCAATTCTACCTGAATCTGGCCCTTGTTTTTTAGGGTGAACCACCGCTTTAAGAGGGGGGGGGGGGGTATTAAAGTCTGTCAAATATTTTTATGTATCATATTTTTCTTCTTCTTTTGAAAGATGTAACTAGTGGTGGAATAATTTTACTTTGGGCCCCGGGCTGTTTTCAGTTTGTGGGCCCCCCACCAGTTTAGGTGGATCATGTATAAAGAGCAACCTACCGACATTAGTGATTTCATTCTGACAAGGGTTTATTTCTGAAGAATTTGGAACACATTGTTTACATTTTAAATTGGATCTCATGCAGAGGTAAAGTCGTTGCAAATTACACATGCAATAACAGCAAATCAATGCTTCCAGGTACAGGAAACAAACGTGCTGATTTGCATTTCGAGTATAATCATTTGATAATAATAAAGACAACCTTTATTGAGAGAACTACAAAGACTGTCTTTGATAAACTGAAAAAAGTCTAAAACTGACATTAACTTAAAGTGGAGGTTCACCTAAATAACATGTATATAAAATTATATTCTTTATACTTCCACCATGTACAGTATGCCCTTTTTTTTAATTTTGGCTCTACATACCTTATTATGGCTATTTTCCACCCGGCTTCCGGGTACTGACTCCCGTGGGAGTAGGCGTTTCTATGCAGAGGCGCAATGTCACCTGGGACTTCGCCCAGATAATTGACGTCCTTGAGAAAAAGTCCCCCCCCCCGCGCCCGCCTATTGCATAGGCGCGTCACGAGAGTCACGGAGTTTTCGAAAGTAGCCGAACTGCGAGTCAGCTCAACACGGCGCCTGCGCAGTCAGCTCTACACGGCTCCTAGTCGGTGCGCAGGCGCCGTGTAGAGCTGATTCGCAGTTTGGCTACTTTCGGAAACTCCGTGACTCTCGTGACACGCCTATGCAATAGGCGGGCGCGGGGGGGGGACTTTTTCTCAAGGACGTCAATTATCTGGGCGATAATTGACGCAGAGTCACAATACCCTACCCACCAGACTTCTGATGTGTCAAGGGAGGGTTCGAGCTAGTTGAATAGGGGTGAGCCAAGCCCAAGAGAGTAGATCCCAAAATAACCAGCGGCTCCTGAGAGGGTAGCGCTACACATGTTATTTGGGTGAACCTCCGCTTTAATATAAACAGAGCATTTTTAGCACCAACATATAAAGAAGCCCTATTCTAAGATGTTATATAATAAAACACAGGACTTGATTAATTTTTTAGGACTTACCTTTGTAGCCATGGCACAGTTCTGCAGGTGATGCTAGACCACCCAGTTGTGTGACATTAGCGAGGAGGTGCGAGTTAGCGGCGCAGGTTTGTTTCTCGACCCCCCCCCCCCCAAATATTGAGCACCAGCCGCCACTGATTAGCAGTAAGAGTCCTTACAGCATGACGAATGTGCTATCTCCATTACGAACGCTAGTTTTACCAGACGAGCGCTTCCGTCTTGTACTTGATTCAGAGCATGCGTGGAATTTTGTGCGTCGGAATTGTCCACACACGATCGGAATTTCCGAGAACAAATTTTGTTGTAGGAAAATTTGAGAACCAGCTTTTCAAATGTCCGATGGGGCCTACACACGGTTGGAATTTCCGACCAAAAGCTCCCATCGAACATTTGTTTCGGAAATTCCGAGCGTGTGTACACGGTATTACAATCTAAAAGGGAGGGTCAAGTGATGCAAAAGGTAATAACAGTGGGGGATGAACTGATGGAGAAAATAAAAGTACAGTTGTTAGGCGGGAGGTAGGATAGGCTTCTCTCAAAAGAAGAAACCCAAAGAGTTCCAGGTGCTAGGTCAATGATACCACAGGTGTATAAGGGAAATAAAATACTGAATTGTTCAAAATGCTTTCAAGAGCACTTGGAGTAGTGTCTGGACAGAAAAAAAAAATCATAAAAACTCCATTAACACAATGTACATTTATTGGGCCATAAAAGCCATAAAATCATAAAAAATATCAAACAATCAATAGTATCTGAGCAGTACCATTACCAGTTGCCATGGCCAAAGTGGAGGATCGGTTGAGCAGGCATACCTTCCTTCCTGTTATGGCTCAACACATGAGCACTCCGACACCCCCAGTGAGGAATGCCTGCTTAACTGATCTTCCACCTTGGCCATGGCAACTGGTAATTGTGCTATTCGCACGATTTAGACTGTTTGATATTTGCTTTAATGGCTCAATAAATGTACTTTGTGTTCATTTAGAAGCTCTGCTGAACGTTTTCTTCCTATCATGGATCTCACAATGGAACTCTGATTGATTTTCACTGACCAAGGGTCCCAAGCACTGTTTTCCTTGAGTTGTTATCCGAAAACAAAAAGTTTTCAGGGATCGCCTAAAAGTGGACATAACATTATAAACACACACAACCTAAATTCTGTGTAGGCAGCGCTGCGTGAATCAGCAATGTCCAACAGTAGTAAATACTCCCGTTTTATTTGCTAATAAAACTAGAAGAAAAATCTTTAATAATCAAGGCACCAGTCATAGGAAAATGATTCCTTTCAAGATAATATTTCTTCTAATTATGCACTAGTGTGTATTGTCCCTGAAGGTTAGTGTAACATAAAAATGTCCCTCGGTGAAAAGCAGTCAGTGCAGCCCGCTGCTGGCTCCGATATAGTGATAAGGATAGGAGAAAAAAAAACCTATGAATTGACTCCTTACCAGACCCAGCTGGATAATCGGCATGTACTGGTGTTTAAATGCTGCTTGCTGGTTTCTCTTCGGGATCCACATTAATGATCGGTTGCTGACAGGTGGGTCGAGTCATCTGCTAGATCAGCTCGTTCACATGGGGAGGAAACACAATAAAAAGCTCCATAGCGTGATCACGTTTATAAAAATTTTTTTTAATTTAAAATGAGAAAAGAGGCATTGAACACACTGGCACATCCAAGAGAAATTGCAGAGCGGCCATTTATATAGAACAGGCGGCATGATATTCAAATACTTTCTGTTCTTCTGAATGGGTCTTTACACTTCATTCAGGTATGTCGTATAGCCATTTACTGACGCGTTTCGTCACCTAGGACATCATCTGAGGGCGTTAGATGATGTCCTAGATGACGAAACGCATCAGTACATGGCTATACGACATACCTGAATGAAACGTAAAGACCCATTGAGAAGCACAGCAAGTATTTGAATATCCCGCCACCTGTTGTATATGAATGACCACTCCGCAATTTCTCGGGGATGTGCCAGTGTGTTCAACGTATTATTACAGTGTTGCCAACCTACCAGATTGAAATTTACTAACACAACATTTACTGGCAGAGCCATGTTTTTACTGGCAGTTCCAAAGGTTACAAAGGTTACTGTCCCTGAAGCCATGAATACATGGAAGGGTGAAGAAAATAGGTGGAGGAACAAATAAAAAGGAAGAGAAAGAACAAGAAAGATGGCTAGTGAGAGGGATGGGGGGGAACAGAAGTTAGGATAGAGAGAGATAAAGGGGAAAGAAAGGAGAACAAAGAGAAAGTTGTACATCCTAAAATGTACCATAAGGAGTTTTAATACTGTACGAGTGGAAGGGACTCAGGGAGCGCTAAATGTCCGTGGGTTAGGGGCGCAAATTACCTGTCTTGCTTTGGGTGTTGATAACCCACGCTACGGAAATCATTTTACTTTTAGGGGTCCCCACAACTTGGGAAATTTTATCAAGGGGTCACGGCACTTGAAAGGTTGAGAACCACTGATTTAGATGGAACACAAGCAGTAAGACTTCTTGTAGGACTACAAGTGATATAGTAGCTACTTATCCTTTTGTAGGCTACTATGTAGGAGATAGAGGTTCCTTGGTGAAGGGTGTTCAGCAAAGGCCTCAAGGTTGTCCCCAGCAGCGCTGTGTGTTGTTGTAGGTGCAATAGCACCAAAGTTGTAGTTGTTGCCTGGAACGGTGTTGTAGCATGGGGAGCGATGGTTGCGCTATGAGTAGCGTGGCCGAGCTACGGCTGACAATAATAGAACAGGGATTGAGAGTAAGGTCAATGCCTTTATAGGCCTGTCACCAGCTCTAGTGCATCGCAGTGAATTTGAAAAGGAGCACCGTTCGCGGGGGGGGGGGAGCGCACTTCCACATTCCAGGGTGACGTCATTGCGTGGTCGCCGTAATGCTCTCCAAGGTGAATTGCAAATAGGAAGTAACAGACGCGCGGAGCGCCTGTTACACTATGGGCGTTGCACTCATGAAACTGACTCTCACAGTGATACTGACAGCAGTGTGCAGCAGCATAGATGATGATGACACCTCACTGACACAACACGTCCCCTCCCGAGTCACAGTGACAGTCTCCCTCCATGCCAGGTGGTCCCTTCAGTCCAAACAGACAGTCCAGCTGCTGGCTTGCCTTACTCCCGTCCTGCAGACCCACACTCAAGGTTTTGGTCGCTTCGTTTGGCTCCCTTGCACTATGACATCACATTGTAGCAGGCACTTGGATGGTCTCAGCCAGCTGCGGACCCGAGCTGCATATGCAAAGTTCCAAGCCGAGCGTCACAGACATTTTTTTTACTGGCAACCTTTTTATCTTACTGGCATTCACTGGCAGGAGAAAAGTGGCCATTTTTTACTGGCTGCCAGTAAAATTACTGGCAGTTGGCAACACTGGTGTATTACCTACAGGGGGTTTGTTCTTAAATATTTTTTTTATAAAAACGGAATCCCACTATGGCGCTTTTTATTGTGTTTCCTCCCCATGTGAACGATCTGATCTAGCAGATGACCCGACCCACCTGTCAGCAACCGATCGTTAATGTGGATCCCGAGGAGAAGGCAGCAAGCAGCATTTAAACACCACTACATGCCGATCATCCAGCTTGGTCTGGTAAGGAGTCAATTCATAGTTTTTTTTTCTCCTATCCTTATCACTATATCAGAGCCAGCAGCGGGCTGCACTGACTACTTTTCACCGAGGGACATTTTTATGTTACACTAACCTTCAGGAACAATACACACTAGTGCACAATTAGAAGGAATATTATCTTGAAAGGAATTATTTTCCTAGGACTGGTGCCTTGATTATTAAAGACTTTCCTTCTAATTTTATTAGCATATAAAACGGGAGTATTTACTACTGTTGGACATTGCTGATTCACGCAGCGCTGCCTACACAGAATTTAGGTTGTGTGTGTTTATAATGTTTAGTCCACTTACTTCTAGTGTCTATGGTAGCAGCTAAACTGTGATTTACCTTAAATTGGCTCATCTATATGCACAGCATTCAAGTTTCAATGAAATTTTATCTTAATTTTATTTTCTTTGTTTTTTTACTTATTTCAGAAGCACTCATTTTTTGCAGTCGTTGGTTTTAGGGTATCTACAATATTTTTTATAAAAGTGGATATAGTAAGAGATAGTCGGACAGATTAGGGTAGGGAATTCCAAAGGATAGGAGAGGCTCAGGAGGGGTCCTGGAGGTGAGCATTGGAGGAGGTGACAAGGGAGCAGGAGGTCTTGAGGAGGACCGAAGAGGACAATTAGGTTGGTATTTTGAGACTAGGTTAGTGAGGTAACTGGGGGGCCGAGTTGTGGATGGCTTTGAAAGTTATTGTTAGTATTTTTAATTTAATTTGTTGGGTGAGTCGCGCCAGTGGAGCGTTTTGTAAGATGGATGAGTCTGGCAGCAGCATTCATAATGAACTGAAGGGGAGTGGCCTGTGTCGAGCTAAGCCAATGAGTAGGGAGTTGCAGTAGTTAAAGCAGGGGTTCCGAGGGTTATTATTTTTTTTGGTCGTTCTGGCGCTCTTACCTGTAGTAATCTGCTCCTCATGTGTCATAATCTGCTAGCCGCCACAATTATCTTTGTCCCGCAAAATATATTTTATATAATTCATAGATGGACGTTTCCATCTTGATTGTGGGCACTCTAAAGCCCACCAGGCTTTCCTTCCGGGATACGGTGAATGCTGACGTCCCAAAATTCATCGCTCTATCCCGCGCATGTGCAGTGTTGACGGCGAGCATCGCCGTCAACACTGCACAGTTGCCATCACAACGGCCGGCCGAGTCACGTGACCCGTGAGATATCGCGGGATTACAGTACAGCGCGTCCCCTGGGATTCTCATCACTCACTCCCAGGAGACATCGCGCTTGTCGGGGAAAAGAAAATACACGCCCACTCCCGCGGGGAAAGGATCCCTGACACAACACTGAAGGCAATTAGCAAGGTAAAGAATCTGATTTAAAAAAAAAAAAGGATTGTGCATACACGATGGGTAGCGGTTTGATTTAGAGAAAGTTGAAATTTAGGGTGAACCTCCGCTTTAAAGCTTGAGATAGTCAGGGAGTGAATTTGGAGCTTTGTGGTGTCATTGGTTAGAAAGGGGTGTATATTGGAGATGTTGCAGAGGTTGAGGCGGCAAGCTTTGGAACGTGATTGGATGTGGGGCCAAAAAGAGAATTCAGTGTCCAGGATTACACCTAGCACCCTGGCATGCAGGGATGGGTTTAAAGTTGCACCATGGGGAAAGGGCACATAGAGTACGAAATGTATTCAACAGCCAGATCTTCTTCCTTATCCCAAGTGAACCCACCACTGATGTGAAAAATGTAGGTTTGGGGAAGAGGTCCACTTGACATTACAGGGCTTGAGGAGTGAATTGTCACTGGGGCAAATATGTTAAACAGACATTAAACTGTATTTTGGTGACAGTTGGTTTCAAAGGCCCCCATCCCTGTTAAAGGATGGTTGTTCTAGTTTGATGTAGACTGCATGGCCAAAACCTGGCCATCTACCTACAAGAGTTTGTTGGACATCCCATTCCCAAACCATGGGCATTAATATGGAGTGAACACTCATTCTGTGGTGATAACCACCTCCATTCCTCCCTTCTAGGGAGGCTTCCACAAAAATTAAAACAAGTAAAAAGGGATTGATATCAGAGCTCTGTGCACACCACTTAAAGGGGTTGTAAACCTACCATATTTGCCGGCGTATAAGATGACTGGGCGTATAAGACGACCCCCTAATTTTCCAGGAAAAATTTTGGTTTTGGGATATACTCGCCATATAAGACTACTAGTCTTTCTGGAAGATGAGGGTTAGCCAGAACCGCTGACAGAAACAGGCTTTTTTCAAATCTCACTGTGCCATTACATTACATGCCCCCACTGTGCCATTACTTGCCCCCACTGTTCCATCACTTGCCCCCACTGTGCCATCACTTGCCCACACTGTGCCATCACTTGCCCACACTGTGCCATCACTTGCCTCCACTGTGCCATCACTTTCCCCCACTGTGCCATCACTTGCCCACACTGTGCCATCACTTGCCCACACTGTATAATCACTTGCCTACACTTTGCCATCACTTTCCCCCCACTGTGCCATCACTTCCCCCCACTGTGCCAACAGTGCCATCACTCACGTTTTGCTGATTCTGACTTCGAGGCCGGTGAGAGTCTCCGTCTGCTGCGAGCGTCCATGATTTGAAAGCCGCGCCTTCTCCTCAGACCCCAGTGATGTGTACAGGAAGTGTACAAAGTTTGTCCTAATTGATTGTTCTGAAATGCACCAATTGATTGTTCTACGATTCACCAATTGATTGTTCTACGATTCACCAATTGATTGTTCTACGATTCACCAATTGATTGTTCTAAAATTCACCAATTGATTGTTCTAAAATTCACCAATTGATTGTTCTACGATTCACCAATTGATTGTTCTATGATTCACCAATTGATTGTTCTACGATTCACAAATTGATTGTTCTAAAATTCACCAATTGATTGTTCTACGATTCACCAATTGATTGTTCTACAATTCACCAATTGATTGTTTTACGATTCACAGATTAATTGTTCTGCAATTCACCAATTGATTGTTCTACGATTCACCAATTGATTGTTCTACAATTCACCAATTGATTGTTCTAAAATTCACCAATTGATTGTTCTACGATTCACAAATTGATTGTTCTACAATTTACTAATTGTTCTACAATTCACAAATTGATTGTTCTACAATTTACTAATTGTTCTACAATTCACCAATTGATTGTTCTACAATTCACCAATTGATTGTTCTACAATTCACCAATTGATTGTTCTACGATTCACCAATTGATTGTTCTACGATTCACCAATTGATTGTTCTACGATTCACCAATTGATTGTTCTACGATTCACCAATTGATTGTTCTACGATTCACAAATTGATTGTTCTAAAATTCACCAATTGTTCTACAATTCACCAATTGATTGCTCTACAATTCACCAATTTATTGTTCTACGATTCACCAATTGATTGTTCTGCAATTCACCAATTGATTGTATTGCAATTCACCAATTGATTGTTCTACAATTCACCAATTGATTGTTCTGCAAATCACTAATTGATTGTTCTACGATTCACCAATTGATTGTTCTACGATTCACAAATTGATTGTTCTAAAATTCACCAATTGTTCTACAATTCACCAATTGATTGCTCTACAATTCACCAATTGATTGTTCTACAATTCACCAATTGATTGTTCTACAATTCACCAATTGATTGTTCTACAATTCACCAATTGATTGTTCTACGATTCACAAATTGATTGTTCTAAAATTCACCAATTGATTGTTCTACGATTCACCAATTGATTGTTCTGCAATTCACCAATTGATTGTTCTGCAATTCACCAATTGATTGTTCTACAATTCACCAATTGATTGTTCTGCAAATCACTAATTGATTGTTCTACAATTCACCAATTGATCTACGATTCACAAATTGATTGTTCTACAATTTACTAATTGTTCTACAATTCACCAATTGATTGTTCTACAATTCACCAATTGATTGTTCTACAATTCACCAATTGATTGTTCTACAATTCACCAATTGATTGTTCTACAATTCACCAATTGATTGTGCTACAATTCACCAATTGATTGTTCTACAATTCACCAATTGATTGTTCTACAATTCACCAATTGATTGTTCTACGATTCACCAATTGATTGTTCTACGATTCACCAATTGATTGTTCTACGATTCACCAATTGATTGTTCTGCAATTCACCAATTGATTGTTCTGCAATTCACCAATTGATTGTTCTACAATTCACCAATTGATTGTTCTGCAAATCACTAATTGATTGTTCTACGATTCACCAATTGATTGTTCTACAATTTACTAATTGTTCTGCAATTCACAAATTGATTGTTCTGCGATTCACCAATTGATTGTTCTACAATTCACCAATTGATTGTTCTACAATTCACCAATTGATTGTTCTATGATTCACCAATTGATTGTTCTGCAATTCACCAATTGATTGTATTGCAATTCACCAATTGATTGTTCTATGATTCACCAATTGATTGTTCTACGATTCACCAATTGATTGTATTGCAATTCACCAATTGATTGTTCTACGATTTACCAATTGATTGTTCTACGATTCACCAATTGATTGTTGTACAATTCACCAATTGATTGTTGTACAATTCACCAATTGATTGTTCTACAATTTACTAATTGTTGTACAATTCACCAATTGATTGTTCTGCAGTTCACCAATTGATTGTTCTGCAGTTCACCAATTGATTGTTCTGCAATTCACCAATTGATTGTTTTACAATTCACCAATTGATTGTTCTACAATTTACTAATTGTTCTACAATTCACCAATTGATTGTTCTATGATTCACCAATTGATTGTTCTGCAATTCACCAATTGATCTACAATTCACCAATTAATTGTTCTACAATTCACCAATTGATTGTTCTACGATTCACTAATTGATTGTTCTACAATTCACCAATTGATTGTTCTGCAATTCACCAATTGATTGTTCTGCAATTCACCAATTGATTGTTCTGCAATTCACCAATTGATTGTTCTGCAATTCACCAATTGATTGTTCTACAATTCACCAATTGATTGTTCTGCAATTCACCAATTGATTGTTCTGCAATTCACCAATTGATTGTTCTACAATTTACTAATTGATTGTTCTACAATTCACCAATTGATTGTTCTGAAATGCACTAATTGATTGTTCTACAATTTATCGGGGCATCCTACCTTTTCCTTACCCCATCCAAGTTAAATTCCCTCAATAAAACAAACAAAAACAAGCACATGGACTGTTCATTGTCTTCAAGTGACAGGGAAATGAATGCCGGGCTGGGCAGGGAGATTGGTGGGCCACAACACTCAGCAGTCCAGAGGCGATTCAGTTTGCATGTGCTGCGCTATATACGTTTTTCACTCACTCGCTCACTCAGTCCCTACGGGGTACCGCTACACAATATTAACAAATACTAATATTAATAACCTTCAATATTAATAACCTTCAATATTAATAACCTTCACGCCATTTTAAATGTATGACTTTCTCGTCTATAACTTTTTTTTTTGTCCAAAGCAGAACAACCCACTATAAAGACAGATAGATTGAATAGTGGTTTGTTTAGCTTGTTTTGGAATAATATGAGATTGCGGAAGATTAAACTGTTTCTTTGGGAACTAATGAAGCTGCAGAAAGTGCTATTCTCCAGCGAACTATCATAAAGCAGATGGACTATTAACTAACCGCATTAATTAGCTTTTGTGGAGAAATTTGGACAAAGCGGAGATGTGTAAGCAGACTATTTGTATATATTTGCACTCCAGGTTTGTATGCCAAATCTTTTCAATATGAAGAGGGAAAGGGGAAGTGTAAATTGTCTTGAGGCTATAAAAATGCTATAAACTGCAATGTAACCACTATTACTCTTTACTGCATATACTAAAACTGAAGCTGCATAGCAGACTATGATGTGAATACAATTGGGCCCAGCAAGCTATGGAGTGCAGTTCTGTCTTATTGGCTAAAGAGACACTGTCACTACTCCCAACAATGGAGGCACATGCCAACCTTCAAAAATAATAATGGAGCACTTGCTTTGTCTCCCCCTTCCTTAATCAATGCCTATACAGGCTCCACTGTTTGTTAGACCTTCTAATGCTCCTGGGCGTGGAATTTCAGTATTGTGAGATGCTCCCCAAGTGTTAAATACTTCAAGAGGGATACCGACTCAGCAACTTTTCTTATTATAACACCGGAGTGCACCAGTTAGTTGTAATGAACAAGTTCCCCCGTTCTGGATCAGTCTGCAAACAGTCTGGTCAAACAAACTATTCTTCAGACCAATAATAGGTAGGAATCTGCTAAAAAGGTTTGTTAAAATCCCTGACATGACAGCTCGCAGCCTGTCTTTAGGATCCAATTTAACCACTTTCCGACTGCTTCACGCACTTATACGTCGGCAGAATGGCACGGACAGGCAAAGCAACGTATAAATACGTTGCTTTGAATCTGTCGCCTAGCGGGCGCACACGCCTGCCGAGGTCTCTGTGACCGTTTCAATTTCATCATCCTCCAGGAACTGGCTGCATGATCTCACCACAAGGCTGGGCATTGTCATGCACCAGGAGGAACCCAGGACTCACTGCACCAGCCTAGGGTCTGACAATGGGTCCAATTATTTCATCCTGATACCTAATGGCATTCAGGGTGCCATTGTGTAGCATTGAATGAATGAATGAATGAAAAACTTATATAGCGCGGCACATGCGAACTGAATCGCCTCTGGGCGCTTGTTGTTAGTGTCTCATGCCTTTCAGAAAAGCAGGGTTTTGATCTGCCTTCTGAAAGACAGGTGGTTTTGCTCCAACCGAATGCTGGTTGGCAAAGCATTCCAAAGCCTGGGGCCCTGGAAAGCAAACCTTCTTTCTCCTTTGGACTTGTATTTGGTTATAGGAACCTTGACCAGATTTTGGTCGGTGGAACGCAGAATGCGGCTGCAATTGTGCGGTTTGATCTTGTCGCATAGATATCTAGGAGCCTTCCCATGGATGCACTTATGTGTCAGGCAGAGTGCTTTGAATGCAATTCTGTCTTTCACTGGCAGCCAGTGAAGGGATCTCAGTGAAGGTGAGATTGATTCCCAAGATTTTTTCCCAGTCACCAGTCTAGCGGCCGTATTCTGTACGACTTGGAGACGAGCGATTTGGTACTTGGGTAGCCCGAGGTAAAGGGCATTTGCATAGTCCAGTCTGGAATTCACGATAGATCCCACCACGACTGCTACGTCTTCTTTGGGAATAAATGGAATCAGTCTGCGTAGTAGGCGCATCAAATGGTGCGCCCCGCTGACTACTGACCCTATTTGTGCGTCCATTGTCATGAAGGTGTCAAACGTGACTCCCAGACTTTTGACTTTGGAGCTAGGGGCGATGATTTGTCCCAGGATGGGAGATGGTGTCCAGTTTGTTGTCGGTGATTTCTTCCGACTGGCATCGAAGATAAAGAGTTCTGTTTTAGCACTATTGAGTTTGAGATAACTCTTAGTCATCCAGTTTTCTATTGAAGAGAGACAATTCTCTAAACTTAGATGATGATCCTTTTTGTGGCAGATGCGAAAATACAACTGCGTGTCGTCTGCATAAGAGTGATAAAGTAGTTCATGGCTACTGATAATATCAAAGAGAGGACGAAGATAGATATTAAACAGCACTGGTGACAAGGGGGATCCTTGGGGGACCCCACATGTCACCGTGCGTTTTTCTGACGTGAAGGATCCCAGTTTCACTGTTTGTGATCGGTTTCCTAGAAAAGAGGAGAACCATGGTAAGGCATCTTCTGAGACTCCGGCGACTTCTGTTAGTCGTCTCAGTAGCAATCCATGGTCTACTGTGTCAAAAGCAGCGCTTAGGTCCAGCAGAACCAGGAGAGATGATTCTCCTTCGTCTGCGGCCCGGCCTCCATGTCTGTGCATTCCTCCATGGATATGGCTCCCCAGAACATCACTGACCCACCACCAAACCAGTCATGCTGAACGATGTTACTGGCAGCATAAAGTTCTCTGCGGCTTCTCCAGACCCTTTCATGTCTGTCACATATGCTCAGGGGGAACCTGCTCTCATCTGTGAAAAGCATGGGTTGGCTTCCCTCTTCCTCCGCCTCCTCCCGCAGGTCTCCCTGCCCGGCAGCCTCACAGGTAAGGCTGTTTCTCCCCACCTCCATCCTCCGCCTTTGGGACAGTCCGCGGCCATTCATTTCAGGATAAGCCGTGGCTGCGGCCCAACTAGTACGGAGCAATGGCCTGAGGTACCTGCCTGACCGGCACTCCCCCACACCCCCCAGCTGCGCCGTAGCAGCTCCACATCTCTCCCTGCCACCGCTCCCGCCAACCGCAACCCCCGGCCTGGACAATTCCGGCAATAGCTTTGCGGCGGCCGCAGCTAGGAAAGTCCCCGGCTTCAGCGTGTATACCATTGAAACCCGCCCCTAAACATTATTAAACCCACTAATCCCCCACAAAGCCCTCCACCATCTCCCCGGTGCCCCCGGAGGATCTCCACCACCTCACCTCGCCCCCCTAGAACCTCAGCCACCAGCTCGGGCCTAGTTCCCGGTCGGCGGCCATCTTGCTACACCCTAACAATAGTGGCACCCATTCCAATCACCCCCACTCACCCTCCTCAGTCCTATTGCTCGGGGGGGTGTATACCCCAAGCCCCCCCTCCATTAGCTTTTTTAGCTACAAATCTAGGGACGCCCACCACTCACTACTTTGATCCAGGCTTTGATCGATCGCCCTTGAGGGATCAGGAAGGATTTTTTTCCCCCACCGCTGCAGATTGGCACAGCACGGCCAGGGTTTTTCGCCTTCCTCTGGATCAACGGGGAGCGAAGGTTTAGCGAGTGGAGGCCCACTTGGAAATCTTCCTCCTATTAATCATCAAATACCCCCCCGTTCAATATTACTCCCCTGTGTTTCTGCGACTATGGCGAATCTGAAATACACTGCAGAAACCATCCGGGATCTAAAACCATTTGCCTCAATATTATCAGAGGTCACCATAAAAGCTCTAAGGAGTATGCAACTGTGAAGAATCGATCGACGATCGACAGTCAAACATTATACCCATTCACCCCAGCCTAAGCGCATGTCATGTGTTTTGGTCAACACAAGATCGGCAGTAAAACACAGACAAGAAATCCATGATTTTCCTCCTACAATACGACTTAGACTGCCTCTTTATCACAGAAAGCTGGCTTACAGCCGACTGTAACACCATTCTAGGAGAATTGGTGCCAGCAAATTACCGCATTCAAACGCAAAACAGAGTGGGGCAAAGAGGGGGAGGCCTGGCGGTGATCCACAAGATTCACCTCTCGATCACCAAACCAGTCCTTCAAAACTCGCTTCCATTCATGGAAACCCTCACTCTGCAACTACAAACAAATCCCCAAGACACTGTCCATATTCTACTCTGCTATAGACCACCAGGTCCAAAAACGCACCTTCTCACGTCATTAACGGAGTTCATCTCCACCTATACCCTAAACATCAAACATTTCTTGACCCCGTCGCCGACGCCTGCATCGAATATCTGGAAGGTTTAGGTCTGCAGCAACTAGTACATGGGCCCACTCATGCCTCAGGTCACACCCTCGATCTCATTTTCAAACAAGATGTGGAAATAGACGTCTTTCAAAATTAGCCGCAACCATGGACAGATCACCATGCGATTAAATTCGCAATTACCAAAAACGCCCCCTCAAAAAATACGATAAAACCGGTGACAACTCACTGGACTAGATCTCAGAAGAAGCTCCACTCAGGACTCTTCAAAACAACCATAGGGAACAAAATAAAAGCAATCCAACAACAGCAAACAGCCACAGAAACTCTCTACGCCATCAACAAGGCTCTACTACAGTCAGCCTACTTAGTAGCACCAAAACGCAAAACTTACATCCGTAAAAATAACTCCAGCTGGTTTAATGACCAGCTGTCGTTGCTAAAGTAAGAGCTTAGAAGAGCCGAAGCTGCTTGGAAAAGAAGCTCTTTAGAGGTAAACCACACCACTTATAAGATAATTACCAAGAAATACCACAAAGAAATCTTTATCGCCAAAAAAAAACACCCAAGTGAACTCTTCAAGCTGGTCACTCAGACCATGAACCTAACTTGTTTAGAGGCCCCCAATTCCAACTCACAAGAATTTTGCAACAAACTTTTGGATTATTTCATTAATAAAATTGAAAAAATACGTGTAAGCATTCAGCACAATAGACCCCTCATCAACCCCTCCCCAAAGCTCAAACCAAACACCCACATAAAACCACCACAATCAACAAATTTCTCTCTAAAACCCATTTCCATCGAGGCCACCAAAAATATCATCGGTACTCTGGGAAATAGCACAGCGCCCAATGATATCATCCCCACCAAACTGCTGAAATAATGTGCCGATATATTGGCACCAGCTATCTCGTAGCTCTTAAACCAATCATTCAAGGAGGGCACGGTGCCCACCTTGCTGAAACAAGGTATAATAAAACCAATTCTAAAAAAAAAACACCCTCGACCCCAAAGATCCAAACAACCGTCGACCCATAACAGGCCTAAATGTCTTCTCCAAAGTAATGGAGAAAGAAGTTGTACAACAGTTACAACATCATTTAGACACTCATAAATGACTCGATCCGTTTCAATTGGGTTTACGTCCTGGTCACAGAACAGAAACAGCGCTGCTCAAAATATGGGATGACGCCCTCGAGGCAGCAGACAAAGGAGAATCTTGTCTCTTGGTACTGTTGGACCTAAGCGCTGCTTTCGACACTGTAGATCATGGATTACTACTGACTCGGCTAGCTGAAGTAGCCAGAGTCGCGGAATGTGATTTAGCTTGGTTCTCCTCCTTCTTGGAAAAACGATCACAAATAGTGAAACTGGGGCCTTTCACTTCTGAAAAACGGATGGTATCATGTGGAGTCCCTCAGGGATCTCCTTTGTCACCGGTTCTGTTCAATATTTATCTCCGCCCTCTTTTTGAAATCATCAGTAACCAGAAGTTACTTTATCACTCTTATGCAGATGATACAGCACAGTGGTGCAGTGAGTAGCACTTTCCCCTAGCAGCAAAAGGTTCGCTGGTTCGAATCCCGACCACGACACCATCTGCTTGGAGTTTGCATGTTCTCCCTGTGTCTGCGTGGGTTTCCTCCGGGTACTCCGGTTTCCTCCCACACTCCAAAGACATGCTGGTAGGTAAATTGGATCTCGTCCAAATTGGCCCAGTATATATGTGTGTATGACTGTGTGTCCCTAGCAATGGGTAAAAATGACTGCACTAGCCAAGCAGATACTGGCTGGAAAAAGCGCCCAGAGGCGATTCAGTTCGCATGCGTTGCGCTATACAAGTCATTCATTCATACACAATTGTATTTTTGCATATGTAACAAAAAGGATCATTCTCTTGGACTAGAGAAATGCCTTTCTTTAATAGAAAACTGGATGACAAAGAGTTATCTTAAACTCAACGGTTCGAAAACAGAACTTCTCCTGTTTGACGCCAACCGGAAAAATCATCCCGCAACAACCAAAGGAGATCGAAGGTTTGCAGTCCAGGGACCTCGACTGTGGAACGCTCTACTAACCATCAATCGATTGGAGTTGGACCACTTGGCCTTCAGGAGAAGGATTAAAACCCATCTCTTCTGAGGTCAAAGGGTTTCACTCACAGAATGGATTCAGCGCCCAGAGGCGATTCAGTTCGCATGTGTTGCGTTATATACGTTTTTCACTCACTCACTCAGAGACATTCACACCAGTGGCCTGCTGGAGGTCATTTTGTAGGGCTCTGGCAGTGCTCATCTTGTTCCTCCTTGCACAAAAGAGCAGGTACCGGTCCTGATGATGGGTTAAGGACCTTCTACGGCTCTGTGCAGCTCTCCTAGAGTAACTGCCTGTCTCCTGGAATCTCCTCCATGCTCCTGAGACTGTGCTGGGAGACACGGCAAACCTTCTGGTAATGACACGTATTAATGTGCTATCCTGGAGGAGTTGCTACCAGTAGTGACACTGACCCTAGCCAAATGCAAAACTAGTGAAAAACAGTCAGAAAAGATGAGTAGGGAAATAATATGTCAGACACCTCCACCTGAAAAAACTTTCCTGTTTTGGAGGTCGTCTCATTGTTGCCCATCTAGTGCACCTGCTGTTAATGTCAATAAACAGCAAAGCAGCTGAAACGGATTAACAACACCCTCTGTATACACCCCTCCCTCTCTGTATACACCCTTCCCCCTCTGTATACACCCCTCCCCCTCTGCTACTTAACTGACCAGATCAATATCCCAGGAGTTCTGATTCAAAGGTGTTCCTTTAATTTTTTCGAGCAGTATATATATATATATATATATATATATATATATATATATATATATATATATATATATATATATATATATATATATATATATATATATATATATATATTATAAAATAAAAATCAATACATATTGATAACATAATTTAAATCAAGCACAGTTTAAAAAAATCATTGAAAGGACTGCAATGGCAGATTGTTATCTCTTTTTACTGGTTTGTGGTATTGCATTCAAACCTGATAACCCTTGATAACACACACCCCGCTATTCTTTACGGCCCTAATAACAGATCGTGAAAGCCGATAGTGTCTTTTTTTAATCTCTAGATTATGAATGCCCTCACCTATATACAATTTCAATTTCACTGCACAAAAGTGAAATGTAATTTACATTCCAATATGACACCAGCGATTGGGGATAAAAAAACAAAATAAATGAAGCCGGCAGCAGTTATCAAATGAAAATGAAAGATTTCCACAAACGAAAAGCCAGAGGAAAAGAGAGTCACTTTCAATTTGCGCCCGCGATCTATCCCTTCAATAGCATCGCATTTTCTTCTCTCTGCAATATATTGCTTTTTATTAAAATCTGTGTGAAATGGGATACGTCTGACTGATGTAGATACCGAGGCGTTGAGATAAAATAGCAATTATGGACGGCGCTTTCAAAGTGCCTTGAAACCCTGAACATCTACTTTAAAATGTAATGAATCTGATAACGTAGGAGGACACTAGGTGTGCCGCTATGGAAATGATAGAGGTCTTGTGCGTATATAGGAAGTTTCATACACATGGCTGATAAACAAGGAATATTAAAACAGAACTAAACTCACAAAATGAAGATTTGCTATGTTATAGAGAACATCAGGAAACATTAACTTTGCCTAAGCCAGGGGTGCCCAACCAGTGGCCTGGGGGCCACATGTAGCCGTAGAGCCCTCTGATGTGGCCCGCGACCTCCTGCTCTGGGATGGCTGGTTGGCAAGCCCAGTCTGCCGACCTGTCATCCCAGAGCATCAGTGTTGTGAAAAAAGTCGGCGGTAGAGGAAGCAAGTGGCTTTTCAGAAAGTGCACCACACATGCAGGATATAATCAACGTCTGAGGCCTCGTACACACGACAGAGTTTCTTGGCAGAATTCACCGAGAAACTCGGTCAAACCCGGATTCTGCCGAGAAACTCTGTCGTCTGTACACTTTTGGCCCGATGGAGCCGCCGAGGAACTCGTCGAGAAAATAGAGAACATGTTCTCTATTTTCTCGTTGTTCTATGGGAGAAGGCGGCCCGCCGAGCTCCTCGGCGGCTTCATCCCTGAACTCGACGAGGAACTCGACGTGTTTGGCACGTCGAGTTCCTCTGTCGTGTGTACGAGGCCTGAGGCAAAGTGCAGCTAACCGCCACACCCACATTGTGGGAAGACCACAGACCATCAGTGTAAAAGCAGCCTTCTGCCGCCTACACGCGACTGTTTTTCGGGTTCTAAAAAATTAAGGGGCAGATCCACAAAAGAATTACGCTGGCGTATCTATCTATCTATCTATCTATCTATCTATCTATCTATCTATCTATCTATCCACAAAACAAGATACGACGGCATCTGGGATCGATCCGACAGGCGTACGTCTTAGTACGCCGTCGGATCTAAGATGCAATTTTTCGTCGGCCGCTAGGTGTCGTTTCCGTCGAATTCCGCGCTGAGTATGCAAATTAGCTATTTACGGCCGCCAAAGATACACTACGCCACCGTAACTTACGGCGCAAATTCTTTGAGGATTCGAAAAAAAAAGGTAAGTTACAGCGGCGTAGTGTATCTTAGATACGCTACGCCCGGCGTAATAATGCGCCGTTGTACGTGGATCTACCCCTAAGTTTTTTTTTTATGTCATTACAAACGATCGTGTGTAGGCTCCAGAGAATTTTTCACGACGTAAAAAATGGGCATTAAAAATTTAGAATATGCTCTAATTTTTCACGTTGTTTTTAACGTCGTAAAAAATGGTCGTGTGTGGGCTTTAACGACGTGAAAAAAACGCGCATGCTCAGAAGCAAGTTATGAGACGGGAGCGCTCGTTCTGGTAAAACTAGCGTTCGTAATGGAGTAAGCACATTCATCACGCTGTAACAGACTGAAAAGCGCGAATCCTCTTTTACGAACACAAAATCAGCAAAAGCAGCCCCAAGGGTGGCATCATCCGCATGGAACTTCCCCTTTATAGTGCAGTCGTACGTGTTGTACGTCACCGCGCTTTGCTAGAGCATTTTTTATCGCGATCGTGTGTAGGCCGGTTTAACAATAATCGGGTTGAAAAAAACTTCGTTTTTTTCTAGACCATTAAAAATGTAATATGAGATTTACCTGTAAAATGTAATATTAATAAAAATGCCATAAAACTATCCCCTATTTTGTAAACGCTATAAATTTTGCGCAAACCAATCATTAAACGCTTATTGCGTTTTTTTTTACCAAAAATAGGTAAAAGAATACGTATCGGCCTAAACTGAGGGAAATTTTTTTTTTATATATATATATATATCTTTTTTGGGGATATTTATTATAGCAAAAAGTAAAAAATATTGCTTTTGTTTTCAAAATTGTCGCTCTATTTTTGTTTATAGCGCAAAAAATAAAAACCGCAGAGGTGATCAAATACCACCAAAAGAAAGCTCTATTTGTGGGGAAAAAAAGGACGCCAATTTTGTTTGTGAGCCACGTTGCACGACCGCGCAATTGTCAGTTAAAACGACGCAGTGCCGAATCGCAAAAAAGAGGCAAGGTCCTTAACTTGCATATTGGTCCGGGTCTTAAGTGGTTAAAATGTTGAATCGCAAAAAATGGCCTGATCACGAAGGGGGGTAAATCTTCCAGAGGGCAAGCGGTTAAATATGAGAAAACAAGCCTGTAGGGGAAAGTTAATATTCTTACCTCAATCCTGGCATTCGCCTGCAGCGCCCAGGAAAGTATGGGATTCATGAGAACGCTGAGTAGCCGAAATCTCATGAAAAGACGCGTCTGCACTGTGTTGAAATGTCATTTTGGAAGTTTGGAGCTGCTAAGCATTCCTCTGGAGGGGAGAAATGGTGACGTCTCCTCCTGCAGTACAGAGGCCGGGATTAAAGTTTGTATATTAGCTAACTTTTAAACACAGGCCTTTTTCCCACACATAGAGCTTTCTTTTGGTGGTATTTGATCACCTCTTTTTTTATTATTTTTTCGCTATAAACAAAAAAAGTGCGACAATTAAAAAAAAAATATATATATATATATATATATATATATATATTTATTTTACTTTTTTCTGTAATAAATATCTGGAAAAAAAAAAACAGGCCATCTGGACATTCTTGGGTAAAAAATAAATAAAAAAACGCGCTAAGCATATATATTGATTGGTTTGCGCAAAAGTTATAGCGTCTACAAAATAGGGAATAGAATTATGGCATTTTTATTATTATTATTTTTTTCACTAGTAATGGCGGTGATCAGTGATTTTTAGTGGCACTGTGACATTGCGGCAGACACATCGGACATATAACTGACATTTTTGACACTTTTTTTGGAACCAGTGACACCAATACAGTGATCAGTGCTAAAGATATGCACTGTTATTGTACTAATGACACTGGCAGGGAAGGGGTTAACATCAGGGACGATCAAGGGGTTAAATGTGTTCCCTGTTTGTGTCTCTAACTGTATGGGGGGTGGGCTGCCTGGAGAAACACACATATCCATCTTCCTGCATAGCAGAATGGACAAGATCTGCGTGATCTCCCCTGTCAGAATGCAGACCCGGACACATCAGTGGCAGCCCTCCAGCACCAGTCCTCCTATCCTCTTCTCCCCTCCTATCAGCTTCCAGTGCTTTTAATTATATTGATGGGCGGGAGGCGCTTTAACTGGGGTACCAACTGACCTGGGGGAGATTATACTGGGGGACAGCCTGACCTAGGGATATTATACTGGGGGACAGACTGACCTGTGGGATATTATACTGGGGGACAGACTGACCTAGGGATATTATACTGGGGGACAGACTGACCTGTGGGATATTATACTGGGGGACAGACTGACCTAGGGATATTATACTGGGGGACAGACTGACCTGTGGGATATTATACTGGGGGACAGACTGACCTAGGGATATTATACTGGGGGACAGACTGACCTAGTGAGATTATACTGGGGGACATACTGACCTGAGGGAGATTATACTGGGGGATAGACTGACCTGGGGAGATTAAACTAGGGGATAGACTGACCTGGGGAGATTAAACTAGGGGACAGACTGACCTGGGGAGATTATACTGGGGGACAGACTGACCTGGGGGAGATTATACTGGGGGACAGACTGACCTGGGGGAGATGTACTGGGTTACAGACTGACCTCCTGGGGGAGATGTACTGGAGGACAGACTGACCTGGGGGAGATTATACTGGGGGACAGACTGACCTGGGGGAGATGTACTGGGTTACAGACTGACCTCCTGGGGGAGATGTACTGGAGGACAGACTGACCTGGGGGAGATTATACTGGGGGACAGACTGACCTGGGGGAGATTATACTGGGGGACAGACTGACCTGGGGGGATTATACTGGAGTACAGACTGACCTGGGGGGATGTACTGGGTTACAGACTGACCTGGGAGGGGGGGCGGGATGGACTGCTCGACAGACTGACCAAGGAGGGATTATACTGGAGGACAGAAAGACCTGGGGGGATGTACTGGGGGGAAAGACTGACCAGGGGGAGATTATACTGGGGGACAGATGGACCTGGGGGGATGTACTGTGGGACAGACTGACCAACAGGGGTGTTGCTAGGTGCCAAAAAGACCAGAGGCTTCAGCCCGAAGCCAAGACGGCACCGGGGGGGGGGGGGGTTGCGGGCGTGGCTATTGGAGTGGTGCAGGGTGACCTACCTGACACATACCCAGACCTACGTGAGTGTGTGTATGTGTCAGTACACACTGACATAACCTGCATACACTAACACTGACCTGTCCTGACTACACTGACCTGACCTGCATTGTATACACTGACCTGACCTGCATTGCATACACTGACCTGACCTACATACACAATCACTGCCTTGACTACACTGACCTGACCTGACCACACTGACCTGACTACTGTACACTGACCTGCATTGCATACACTGACCTTACCTGCATTGCATACACTGACCTGACCTGCATACACTGACCTGACCAACATACACAATCACTGACCTGACCTGCATACACTGACCTGACTACACTGACCTGACTACACTGACCTGACCTGACCACACTGACCTGACTACACTGACCTGCATTGCATACACTGACCTGACCACACTGACCTGACCTGACTACACTGACCTGACTACACTGACCTTACCACACTGACCTGACTACACTGACCTGCATTGCATACACTGACCTGACCACACTGACCTGACCTGACTACACTGACCTGACTACACTGACCTTACCACACTGACCTGACTACACTGACCGGCATTGCATACACTGACCTGACCTGCATTGCATACACTGACCTGACCAACATACACAATCACTGACCTGACCTGCATACACTGATCTGACTACACTGACCTGACTACACTGACCTGACCTTACCACACTGACCTGACTACCCTGACCTGACCTGACCACACTGACCTGACTACACTGACCTGACCTGACTACACTGACCTTACCACACTGACCTGACTACACTGACCTGCATTGCATACACTGACCTGACCACACTGACCTGCATTGCATACACTGACCTGACCACACTGACCGGCATTGCATACACTGACCTGACCTGCATTGCATACACTGACCTGACCTACATACACAATCACTGACCTGACCTGCATACACTGATCTGACTACACTGACCTGACTACACTGACCTGACCTTACTACACTGACCTGACTACACTGACCTGACCTTACTACACTGACCTGACCTGACCACACTGACCTGCATTGCATACACTGACCTGACCACACTGACCTGACCTGACTACACTGACCTGCATTGCATTTAGTGTCTTAGTTTTTTTACAACCCTATAGTGTAAACTGCAAAAAAATAAATTGCTGTGCGGCACTAAAGTGTTCGGGTTTGGCTTGATGAAAAGGTGGCAACCCTACCTCCTGTGTTCCTTCATCCAGAGTGGAGGTACTCTAAGGCCTCGTACACACGACAGAGTTTCTCGGCAGAATTTGGCGAGAAACTCGGTCAGAGCCGGATTCTGCCGAGAAACTCTGTCGTGTGTACACTTTCGGCCCGATGGAGCCGCCGAGGAACTCGACGAGAAAATAGAGAACATGTTCTCTATTTTCTCGTTGTTCTATGGGAGCTCTCGGCCCGCCGAGCTCCTCGGCGGCTTCAGGGCTGAACTGGCCGAGGAACTTGATGTGTTTGGCACGTCGAGTTCCTCGGCCGTGTGTACGGGGCCTAATACAGGAGGTGTTTTACTGGCCAGATCACCAGGTGAAAAGAGGGGGAAAAAAGCATAAAAAGAAAACCAAAGCAGCCACCACATCTAATGCTTGGTTTTGGGTTTAATACTGTTGTAAATGAGGAAAGATCAGCTGCAGGCAGACCGCAGGCAATACTGGCGACTAGTCCTTTGCCCTCTGCTTCCATTTTTTTGGGCCCAGCTCCCAGAGGTCATAATAATCCCGTCTCTTGGAGTGTAATACCACAAAATACAGACTAAGCTCTTACTATTCTCCAGACGTCGCCCCTCGTCCCATTCACGATATGTCAGCATTTCTGCAGCCAGATTGCCGATCTGCAGCCTGACGCACACTCCTAAAAAAAAATCTCACACTTTCCCCAAATTTAAGGTGATCCGCCGCACTCCAGCCTCCCGGCAGGGAAGATTTATACCGTCATAACATTATCTGGCACACAAGTGAAGGGAAGGCAATATTTATTCTAAAAATAAAGCGCAGCCAGAGCTCAGAGGGAGATGTATGGATGGAGCCCCGAGTCATACACTTAGCGGATTACTGCTCAAAGGATTTTTCATTTTAAAGCGTTCAAACTTTTTACCGGTATGCATTCATCTTAAAGGGAAACCGCAACCTCCCACCATCGCTCACAGCTAAAAAAACACACAGGTAGGGACGGTTTTAGCTAGCAAAATATCTCTTGTGGTGTCTATGTACACTATTAGGCAGATTCACAAAGACTTACGACGGCGTATCAGTAGATACGCCGTCGTAAGTCCGAATACGCGGCGTCGTAGCTTTAAGCGTATGCTCAAATTGAGATACGCTTCTCTGTTGCTAAGATACGACCGGCGTAAGTCTCCTACGCCGTCGTATCTTAGCTGCATATTTACGCTGGCCGCTAGGGGCGTGTTCGTCGATTTACGCCGAGAATATGTAAATGAGCAAGATACGCCTATTCACGAACGTACGTACGCCCGTCGCAGTAAGCTACGCCGTTTACGTAAGGCGTTTTGCAGGCGTAAAGATAAACCACCAAAAAGATGGCGCAGCCAATGTTAAGTATGGACGTCGGAACAGCCGTCGAATTTCACGTCGTTTACGTAAGCCGATTCAGAAGGGGGCTGGGCGTAGGTTACGTGATTTTGAGCATGAGCACTGCGATACGTCCACGGACGACGCATGTGCCGTTCGTTAGGCGCGTCATTTACGTGAGGTCACGATTCATTACCATACAACATGCCCACTACAGCCTACTTTGAATTACGCGCGCTTACGCCGGCCCATTTACACTACGCCGACGTAACTTAGGACGCAAGTTCTTTGTGAATACTGTACTCGCCTCTCTAACTTACGGCGGCGTAGCGTATATGAGATGCGCTACGCCCGCCTAAAGTTAGGCACATCTACCTGAATCTGGCTATATATTGGCAAAAGTATTGGGACGCCTGCCTTTACATGCACATGAACATTAATGGCATCCCAGTCTTAAGCCTCGTACACACGTTCGGTTTTCTCTGCAAGAACCAGCAAGAAAACTGCTGGCAGAGCTTTCTTGCCGAGTAGACCGAGCGTGTGTACGAGGCTTTCAGGTTTCTCATCAAGAAAACTGCCTAAAATCTAGACGAGAAAAATAGAGAACCTGTTTTCTTTTTTCTCGTCGTGATTCTCGGCAGTGTTTTCCTGACTAGCAACCCGAGCGTGTGTATACTTACCTGTCGACGTGGAAACACACGCATGCTCAAAATGACTTTGACGCATGTGCGGTAGCTTTCTAGGCATAGGTAGGGTGCAGCTAGATGGCGGCAACTGCATGGAATGTGACGAGCGCATGCTCATCGTACGCAATGACGTCATTGCGTTCTTGCCTTCCAAAAGAACCGCGGTTCTTTTGAAAGGATTGTCTGTACACTCGGGGCGGCAAGAGATTCTTGCTAAGAATCTCATCAGGAAAAAACAACAGTTTTTTCCTGACGAGATCCTGGCCCGTGTGTACAGTACGGTGACCACATTTCCAAACTGCCATTCAGGGACATCGCCCCCCCCCCCCCCCCCCACAAAAAGATGATTTTTGACATATTTTTTGCCGATTTTTGGGGCAGGGGCGTATGAAATCAGCGGGCCCATATGCAAGATTTTGGTGGGACCTTTCTGAGATACAAATGAAATCCTGTGTATCCGGACTAAGGGTCTGTTTATACTAGAATGCTGTGAGGGAATCCTGCGTTTTGTGTCCCATAGCGATCTGTTGTGGGTGTCAACTTAACTTCTTTACCTCCTGGCACACACGATTCAAAAACTCCTGATCGATTGCAGCGATCGCAAGCTTTCACTTAGACGCCGGTAACTGTGAAGGGGGTGCTCAGGGAGTGTGCTCTCGGCACAGCGCTACTGATCGCAATTCATTTAAATATGTGACCTCTCTGTGCCAAGGCCCAGGCACAGAGAAGCCGCATATTTGTGTGTGGCTGGTACTAAGGGGTTAATGACTACCCAAATGCAGGTAGCAAATGTAGTGTTTGTATGATCAGCAGTACCAATGCGATCCAGTTGCTGTGCGTTTTGTAAAGTAGCGCATGCACAGCTCTTGGTGCAGACCGATGGGTTTCAGCCCATTCAAATGAAAGGGCTGAAATCGCACAGAATCTGGAAGGCACGTGAATCGCAAAGGAACGCAGAGCGTGTTCCTATGTGATTTGTGGTGTGAACCAGTCCTGAGTCTTGGAGCCCATTGCTGAAAAAAGGTCAGGCACTTGGCTTCACTAACTTGCCTGACAGGGGGGCACTGGCACCTGGAGAAATTGCCCTGAATCTCTAGCAAAGTTTCCCCCCTCAATAGCAGACAGCTTGTCTTTGAAGATGGGGAAGGGGGCAAGTTGTCAAAGAAGAATACTGGCAATGATTTTGGGAGATAAGAGCATGCTGTATGTGCTAGGGGGGGCACACTTTGGGAGGGGAGAGAAATTGTGCTGGAAGGGGGGGGGGGGGTGAATAAAAAACAATTTCTCTCCCCTCCTAAAGTGCCCCCCTATCACATACAGCATGCTCTTATCTCCCAAAATCACTGCAAGTATTATTTTTTGACAACTTGCCCCCTGTCTCTGTGTCTCCTTCTCCTGCTAGTGTCAAGCATTAAAGCGGGGGTTCACCCTTAGGGGGCACTTTTCCCCCTTAGCTTCCTGCTCGTTATTACTAGGGGAATCGGTTATTTATTTTAAAATATGTGCAGTACTTACCCGTTTACGAGACGCATCCTCTCCGTCGCTTCCGGGTATGGGCTTCGGGAATGGGCGTTCCTTCTTGATTGACAGGTTTCCGAGAGGCTTCCGACGGTCGCATCCATCGCGTCACGATTTTCCGAAAGAAGCCGAACGTCGGTGCGCAGGCGCAGTATAGACCCGCACCGACGTTCGGCTTCTTTCGGCTACGAGTGACGCGATGGATGCGACCGTCGGAAGTCTCTCGGAAGACTGTCAATCAAGAAGGAACGCCGGCTCCCGAAGACCCATACCCGGAAGCGACGGAAGAAGATGCAGCTCGAAAACGGGTAAGTACTGCACATATTTTAATATAAATAGCCGATTCCCCTAGACCGAACGAGCAGGAAGCTAAGGGGAGATTTTTTTATTTTTTTTAAATGGGTGAACTCCCGCTTTAAGATTTTGTGTACTAACCTCGGATCAGCATGTCCAGTCCTCCTGAGTGCTGTGTCCATTCTCCTCCCCCTCCTTCCCTCCTGTGACATCCGAGCCAAGGAGAAGGGGGGCTTCAATCTGTGTGTTAGTGTGAGGAGGGCAGGGCAGGAGGGGGGAGGAAGTGAGAGGGAGAGATGCCTCACAGCTGTGGGAACAGAAACACCTCACAGAAGCAGCAAGCCAGTGACTGGAGCGGAGGTGAGAGAACCAGCAGTGACTCCCCAGCAGCACTAGCGCGGAGGAGGAGGAAGAAGTGAAATCCTCCTCTGCTTTCAACGTGGGCAGTGACGTCACTGGTTGCCAGACGCCAAGCGGCTATAGCAACCAGTGATCAGGTGGAAGCAGAGCCAGAGCCAGAACTATGGCGGCTCGGTCCTCCCCTGTTCCCAGACTGTCAGTTTCTATTGCGGGACACTGTATTGTCCCGCAATGAAGGTGTCCGGGACCAGGGACAAATATGTACATTACGGGACGATCCCGGGTAGACCGGGACACGTGGTCACTCTAGTGTACAGGGGTTAAGTCCGTTGGGATCAATATTGAGTTGGCCCACCCTTTGCAGCTATAAAAGATTCATCTATTCTGGGAAGGATGTCCACAATGTTTAGGAGTGTGTCTATGGGAATGTTAGGCTCTAATCAGCTTCAAAAAAGGGTGGGCTGGGGGTGCAGAGAACTGAAAACTGAGCCCACCCAGTTGCTTGACAAAAGCAAATTAATATTCGCTCTTTTTACACTGATTCTCCTCCCGGCCCAACAGGAAGCGGGTCTGAGACCCGTTTCCCAATTGGTTGAAAGGAGAAGCATTCCGATTGCCCACCAAGCATAGGCGTGCGCACAGGGTGTGCCAGGTGTGCCCAGGCACACCCTAATTTCCCTTTACGGCACAGATTCCCCCTACTTTCCTGGCTCCTCCCTGCAGTGCTACCAACTTCCCTCCTCTCCCGCCAGCTGTTGCTGCAAGGATGTTTTAGGATGAGTGGAGGAAGGGGCCAGTAAACAAGTAATTGACCATCCCCTTCCCTTTCTGAATGAACATTGTGAGTGATCAGTAATGTGTGCTTTGCAGTGCACACCCTAATGCAATAGACTGCACACACCTATGCTGCCAAGGAGAAGCAGAGGAAGGGGAAGCCATTCCGTAATGCCTGTCGCCCGGGTGATGCGCTGCCCACCATAGATGGGGTAAGTGCACCGAACCGGCCGGACCGGGGGGTTGGATAGCTGTTGATGCACTGTTCAGAAATGTGTGCTTCAAGTAGAACTATAGGCAATGCTTTTTTTTTCATTTTGGATAGAGTAAGGAAGGGTTATAGCCCCTGTCAGTTTATTTTTTACCATCCCTGTCCCATGGCAGGGATTTCCCTTCACTTCCTGCCCCATAGCCAAACAGGAAGTGAGAGGAAATCTATGCAAATTAGGGGAATCCACCCCAACCCCCAGAACTAATGTTTCCACTTGAAAATTTTAGGGTGGGTCTTAAACAGAAAAGGGTGTGGACTTGACAGGAAGGGGTGGGTCATATTTAAATTAGGGGGTGCACAAGTTTAGTCAGGCCTAGGGCAGCACAAAACCTTAATACACTACTGGGGGGTTTTGGTAGATCATAAGCTCAATAATATCATGCAATGCCAAGCTGCGGTTTCCAAAGCGAGCAAAGTCCTTTCTCTTATTAAGAGAGGAATGGACTCCAGAGAGAGAGATATCATTTTGTACAAATCATTAGTAAGACCTCATCTGGAATATGCAGTTCAGTTTTGGGCCCCAGTTCTCAAAAAGGATATCGGGGAACTGGAGAAAGTGCAGAGAAGGGCAACCAAACTGATAAGAGGCATGGAGGAGCTCAGCTATGAGGAAAGATTAGAGGAACTGAATTTATTCACTCTTGAGAAGAGGAGAATAAGGGGGGATATGATCAACATGTACAAATATATAAGGGGTCCATATAGTGAACTTGGTGTTGAGTTATTCACTTTAAGATCATCACAGAGGACAAGAATTGCACTCTTTGGCCCAGAGTCTCGTAGATCGAGCGTATCTCTGCGGCGGCGTAACGTATGTCATTTACGTTACGCCGCCGCAAGTTTTTCATGCAAGTGCTTTATTCACAAAGCACTTGCGTGTAAAGTTGCGGCGGCGTAGCGTAAATCACGCGGCCTAAGGCCGCGTAATTCAAATTCGGCGGGTAGGGGGCGTGTTTCATTTAAATGAATCGCGTCCCCGTGCCGAACGAACTGCCCATGCGCCGTCCGTAAAAAAATCCCAGGGTGCATTGCTCCAAATGACGTCATTGTTTTCGACGTGAACGTAAATGGCGTCCAGCCCCAATCACGGACGACTTACGCAAACGACGTAACTTTTCAAATTTCGACGCGGGAACGACGGCCATACTTAACATTGGTTGCGCCTCATTTAGCAGGGGTAACTTTACGCCGGGAAAAGCCTAACGTAAACGTCGTAACTTTACTGCGTCGGCCGCGCGTACGTTCGGGAATTCGCGTATATAGCTAATTTGCATACTCGACGGGGAAAACGATCGACGCGCCACCTAGCGGGCAAAAAAAAAAAGTTAAGAGCCTTACGCCTGTCGGATCTAATGGATATCTATGCGTAACTGATTCTAAGAATCAGTCGCATAGATACGACGGCCCAGATTAGGACTTACGATGGCGTACATGGCGTTGCGCCGTCGTAAGCCCTTTGAGAATCTGGGCCTATACGTCTAGAGGAAAAGAGATTTTTATCTCCAAATACGGAAAGGTTTCTTCACAGTAAGAGCTGTGAAAATGTGGAACAGACTCCCTCCAGACGTGGCTCTGGCCAGCTCAGTAGATTGCTTTAACCACTTGCCGACTGCCTCACGCACATTTACGTCGGCAGAATGACACGGGCAGACAAAGAAACGTATATATATATATATATATATATATATATATATATATATATATATACGTTGCTTTGAACCTGCCACCTAGTGGGCACGCGCCCCCCCCCCCGCGATCTTAGTGTGGACCCGCGGACTCGATGTCCGCCAGTGTCCTGCGACCAGGTCACAGAACGGCAGAGCGAGGGGATGCCTTTGTAAACAAGGCTTCTCCCTGTTCTTCCTAGTGACACAACACCAATCGTCTATTCCCTCTCATCGGGAGCAACGATCAGTGACGTGTCACAGAAAGCCATGCCCCCTAACAGTTAGAATCACTCCCTAGGACACACTTAACCCCTTCCCCTACTGGTTAACCCCTTCCTTGCCAGTGTCATTTACACAGTAATCAGTGCATTTTTTTTAGCACTGTATAAATGTGAATGCTCCCAAAATAGCGTCAAAAGTGTCCGATGTGTCTGCCATAATGTCGCATTCACGATAAAAATCACTGATCTCCGCCATAACTAGTTTAAAAAAAAAATTATAATAAAAATGCCATAAATCTATCCCCTATTTTGTAGACAATATAACTTTTGCACAAACCGATAAATATACGCTTATTGCAATTTTTTTTTACAAAAAATATGTAGAAGAATACGTATCGGTCTAAGCTTAGAAAAAATTCGCTTTTTTTAAAAAAAATTGGGGATATCTATTATAGCAAAAAGTACAAATTACAGTAAAACCTTGGTTTGCGAGCATAATTTGTTCAAGAAACATGCTTGTAATCCAAAGCACTTGTATATCAAAGCAATTTTTTACAGGGTATAAAAGAGAAGAGAGGCGCCTCTAATGCTTCGTACACACGATCAGAATTTCCAATCAAAAAAGTCAGACGGAATTTTTTCATCGGATATTCCGACCGTGTGTGGGCCCCCATCTGACTTTTTTCCTTCGGAGTTTAGAAATAGAACATGTTTTATTCCGATTGTCTGTGTGGAACTCTGACGGAGAAAAAAACACGCATGCTCAGAATCAAGTCGACGCATGCTCGGAAGCATTGAACTTAATTTTTCTCGGCTCGTCGTAGTGTTTTACGTCACCGCGTTTTGGACGGTCGGAATTTGGTCTGACATTGTGTATGCAAGACAGCTTGAACGGAATTCCGACGGAAAATTCCATCGGCTTTTATCCCATCGGAAATTCTGCTTGTGTGTACAGGGCATACGTGTAGCCTGTAAGTTGCTAAATGTTGTACCTTCATTAACCACTTAACGACCGCCGCACGACGATATACGTCGACAGAATGGCACGGCTGGGCAGATGGACATACCGGTACGTCCTTTACATCTACCCAGCCGTGGGTCGCGGGCGCGGGCGCGAGACCCGCGGACCCGAACGCCGCTGGGGTCCCGCGATCGGTCCCCGGAACGGAAGAACGGGGATAGCCGTATGTAAACACGGCTTCCCCGTGCTTCACTGTGGCGGCTGCATCGATCGTGTCATCCCCTTTATAGGGAGACTCGATCGATGACGTCAGACCTACAGCCACACCCCCCTACAGTTGTAAACACACACTAGGTGAACCCTAACTCCTACAGCGCCCCCTGTGGTTAACTCCCAAACTGCAACTGTCATTTCCACAATAAAGAATGCATTTTAAATGCATTTTTTTATTGTGAAAATGACAATGGTCCCAAAAATGTGTCAAAATTGTGCGAAGTGTCCGCCATAATGTCGCAGTCACGAAAAAAAATCGCTGATCGCCGCCATTAGTAGTAAAAAAAATTTTTTTTATAAAAATGACATAAAACTATCCCCTATTTTGTAAACGCTATAAATTTTGCGCAAACAAACCGATAAACGCTTATTGCGATTTTTTTTACCAAAAATAGGTAGAAGAATACGTATCGGCCTAAACTGAGGAAAATTTTTTTTTATATATATATTTTTGGGGGATATTTATTATAGCAAAAAGTAAAAAATATTGAATTTTTTTCAAAATTGTCGCTCTATTTTTGTTTATAGCACAAAAAATAAAAACCGCAGAGGTGATCAAATACCACCAAAAGAAAGCTCTATTTGTGGGAAAAAAAGGACGCCAATTTTGTTTGGGAGCCATGTCGCACGACCGCGCAATTGTCAGTTAAAGCGGCGCAGTCCCGAATCGCAAAAAGGGGCCTGGTCCTTTACCTGCATTTTGGTCCGGGGCTTAAGTGGTTAAATATTGCTACACTTAGAGGCTCCCCTCTTCTTTTTTATACTCAGTTGTGACATGACGCTACTCTTATATCAACACATCACTTGTATATCAAGGCAAAATGTATTAAACATTTTTGTTTGTCTGGCAAAACACTCTTAAACCAAGTTACTCTCAAACCAAGGTTTTACGGTATTGCTTTTTTTTTTCAAAATTGTCATTTTATTTTTGTTTATAGCGCAAAAAATAAAAACCGCAGAAGAGATCAAATACCACCAAAAGAAAGCTCTATTTGTGGGAAAAAAAGGACGTAAATTTTGTTTGGGAGCCAAGTCGCACGACCGCGCAATTGTCAGTTAAAGTGACGCAGTGCCGAATCGCAAAAAGTGGCCCGGTCATTTGGCTGCCAACTGGTCCGGGGCTGAAGTGGTTATGAAAGGCCTGGATTCTTTCCTAAATGTACATAATATAACTGGGTTCTAACATTTATAGGTGAAGTTGATCCGGGGAAAATCCGGTTGCCTATCGGGGTATCAGGAAGGATTTTTTCCCCTGCTATTGCAAATTGGATCATGCTCTGCTGGGGGTTTTCGCCTTCCTCAGGATCAACTGTGGGTGAAGGATTATATGGGATTGTATTTTTATTTATTTTTTTGGGTTGAACTAGACAGACTTTTCTTTTTTCAACCTGACTAACTATGTAACTATCAATATCTACAGGTGGACAAGGACCTGCAAAAATGTTTTGCTGAATCCCTCGTACCGTCATGGGCCGCCATCAGAGGGGTACAGGCAGTACACCTCTAAGGGGCCCGGAGGTCCCCAAGGATCCGGATGGCAACCCCCTTTTTTTATTATTATTTTTTTGTAAGGGGCCCAGAGGTCTCCAGGGATGGCAACCCCCCTTTTTTTTTATAAAAATATTTTTTTTATATATTAATAGCCAGATTCAGAGAGACTTACAATGGCGTATCAGTAGATACGCCGTCGTAAGTCCGAATGAGCGCCGTCCTATCTTTGCGCGTATTCTTAAAATGAGATACGCCTCACTGTTGCTAAGATACGACCGACGTAAGTATCCTACGCTGTCGTATCTTATGTGCATATTTACGCTGGCCGCTAGGGGCGTGAACGTGGATTTACGCGTCGAATATGTAAATGAGCAAGATACGCAGATTCAGGAACGTACGTACGCCCGTCGCAGTAAGCTACTCCGTTTACGTAAGGCGTACGTCCGGCGTAAAGATAAACCACCAAATAGTTGGTCTACGTCGTGTAGGGTATGGACGTCGGAACTGCCGTCGGATTTTACGTCGTTTGCGTAAGCCGTTCGTTCGGCGCTTCATTTACATGGAGTCACGATTCATTTTAATACAACACGCCCACTACCTGCCTACTTTGAATTAGGCGGGCTTACGCCGGCCCATTTACGCTACGCCGGCCCATTTATGCTACGCCAACGTAACTTACGGAGCAAGTGCTTTGAGAATACTGGGGTGGATTCAGTAAGCAATTGCGTCTGCGTAGCGCAATTGCTTAGTTGCGCTGGCGTAATGACTTTTCTGTATTCAGAAAGCTTGTTACGCCGACTGCAGCCTAAGATATGACTGGCATAAGGCTCTTATGCCGTCGTATCGTAGGCTGCATTCTTACAATGGCCGCTAGGTGCCGTTCCCGTAGTGGTCAGCGTAGAGTATGCAAATTGCATACTCACGCCGATTCACAACCCTACGCGCGCCCTGCGTACGCATTTTACGTCGTTTGCGTTCGTCGGGTTCCGCGTAAACTGCTCCTGCTATTAGCAGGGGCAGCCAATGCCAAGTATACCCGTCGTTCCCACGTCGCGATGTTTGAAAATTCCGTCATTTGCGTAAGTGAATCGTGAATGGCGCTGGACGCCATTTACGTTCACGTTAAAGCAAATGACGTCCTTGCGACGTCATTTGCCGCAATGCACGTCGGGAAAGTTTTCCCGACGGAGCATGCGCACTATGTTCGGCGCGGGAACGCGTCTAATTTAAATGATCCACGCCCCCTACGGGATCATTTAAATTACATGCGCTTACGCCGGCCATTTTTAAGAAGTGCGCAGCAGTACCTGAATCTACCCCACTGTACTTGCCTCTCTATGTTACGTCGGTGTAGCGCAAATGAGATGCGCTACGCCGATCTAAGATACGCCGCTCTACCTGAATCCGGCTATAATTTTTTTTTATTTATTTTTTTATTAAATGGTCCAGAGGTCCCCAGGGCCCTGGGTGGAAACCCCCCTTTTTTTAATTTCTTCGAAATCCATGGCTCCCCCGCTTCTCAATGGGGCCCATGCTTGAAGCTGTGTAAGGGGCCCCATAATTCCTAATGGCGGCTCTGTGTACCGTGTTCAATGTTGGCCTGGAAGGAATTTTGTTTTTTCTGCAATAAAACAAGAGTTTTACTTAATAAATATCTTCAGGACTAAAAAAAAAAAGATGGCCGCTGAAATGGATTGCAGCCATCACTCCCTGTTCTAATGAAGTAGACAGAGATAATAAATCTTTCCAGCTCCCTATAAAGTGATAACAGCCCGCTCTTGGCCTTGAACAAGCAGCTGGCCAGCTGAACATAATGATGAATATTCATGACGCTCCTCATGTAGGTCCTACCTCCCCTTCTAATGGCTGGGCAATAAAATGCGAATTTGTCTTATGACATCTGAGCAACAGCCAAGCAGGGGAAGCAGCGCCCCGTCATTATCCGCGTCTCACTAACTTTATTTCAACATTGATTTATGAAAACTGCAAAGCCTGCAGTAATTATTGTATCAAAGGAAGGGCAGAAAAACACCATGGTAAATCTTTCTATGTAACCTTTACCCTGCGTAGTGCCCCCTGTCTCGGTCAGGACTGTATGGACAGTAGGGGTGAGAGAATGTGCCTGGGTTGGGTTGGCAGGGGTTCTTTGAATTCTGCATGAAGCCTGAAAATTCCAAACTTAAAATTAAGTCCATTTGGGAAATGGGTGAATTATATTCTGACCATTTTATAGGCTAATAAATGAGCAATTGTGAAAAGAAAAAATAGAAAGGGGCATGGGGAGCTACCAAGGGGAACGGGTAGCAATGCAAAAGAATTTAAATAAAAAAAATACTGTATGGTGGGGGGAGAGCGCTCCTTCCTTGTAATGCTAGTTCCAAAGAGACATGGGAAAATACCAATCATTTCAATGAAGAATCGAAAAGCCAACTCCAAACTTCACTTCTGAAAAATGTACGGTGTCATGCGGAGTCCCTCAGGGGTCTCCCTTATCGCCCGTATTGTTTAATATCTATCTTCGCCCTCTCTTTGAAATCATCAGTAACCAGAAGTTACTTTACCACTCCTATGCAGACGACACACAACTGTATTTCCGCATCTGCAACAAAAAGGATCATTCTCTTGGACTAGAGAAATGCCTCACTCTAATAGATAACTGGATGACAAACAGTTATCTTAAACTCAATGGTTCGAAAACAGAACTTCTCCTGTTTCACGCTAACCGGAAAAATCACCCCGCGTCAACATGGACTCCCCCACCCATTCTGGGTAAAACTATCACCCCTAGCACCAAAGTCAAAAGTCTCTGAGTCATTTTCGATACCTACATGACAATGGATGCACAAATAGGGTCAGTAGTCAGCGGATCCCATCATCTGCTGCGCCTACTACGCAGACTCACGCCCTTTATCCCGAAAGAGGACATTGCAGTCGTGGTGGGAACAATCATCAATTCCAGACTCGACTACGCAAATGCCCTCTATCTAGGACTCCCCAAATACCAAATCACTCGTCTGCAAGTCGTTCAAAATACGGTCGCTCGACTAGTGACTGGGGAAAAACCATGGGAATCAATCTCACCTTCACTGAGATCCCTTCATTGGTTGCCAGTAATAGACAGAATCACTTTCAAGGCACTCTGTCTAATACATAAGTGTATTCAAGGCAACGCCCCCCAATATCTATGCGAAAAAATAAAAGTCCATAACCCCAATCGCATTCTGCGATCCATCAATCAAAACCTCCTCCAGATACCCAAAGCCAGATACAAGTCCAAAGGAGATCGAAGATTTTCAGTCCAAGGACCCCGCCTGTGGAATGCACTACCAACCACCATCCGACTGGAGTCGGACCATTTGGCCTTCAGGAGAAAGATTAAAAACCCATCTCTTCTGAGGTCAAGGGGTTCCTTACCCATGAAATGGATACAGCGCCCAGAGGCGATTCAGTTCGTATGTGTTGCGCTTTACAAGTCTCTCACTCACTCACTCAAACCTTCTAAACCAGTGGTTCTCAACCTGGGGGTCGGGACCCTCTCATGGGTCAAATGATGATTTGCCAGGGGTCACCGAATCCCGGGCTGCTCCTGAAGCCCGCACCACTCTCCTAGCCTTTTTTCAGCCTCCCAGCAGGGCTGTTCCTGGAGTCTGCGGCTGCCCACTCAGTTCACGGCATGGCTCGGGGGCAGAGACTAGAGGTCAGCTGACTGGTAAAGAATGAAGTGGGAGGGGCTGAAGGAGACCCTATCTCCTGATTTCGGCATAGGTGTCACTGCTGCGAGACACCACAAAGTCGGAGACACAGTGAGTAACACTACCTGTGATTATAGTTGCCATTAAACAACAAGAAAGACGGCTAGAGAGAGTGATGGGAAAAAAAAAATTAAGATAGAGAGATAAAAGGGAAAGAAAGGAGAACAAAGAGAAAATGTGGTACATCCTAAAATGTAGCATAATGGGATTTAATACTGTATAAGTGGAAGGGACTCAGGGAGCGCTAAATGTCTGGGGAAATTTTATCAAGGGGTCACGGCACTAGAAAGTTGAGAACCACTGATCTACAGTAAACTAAAGAGAAAAAGAGGGGAGGGGCAGCAATGGGTCCTTTATTGTACCGCATTGAGACAACAAATCCACAGCCATTTAAAAGGGCTCAGCATATAACTTTATTACTGGTATATAGTGCCTTGAAAAAGTATTCACACCCCTTGAAATTTTCCAAATTTTGTCATGTTACAACTGTAGCACAACCCCCGAAAGAGCTGCTGGTTTAGATTTGGGTTTTTGCACGTTACCTCTAAGTTCGTTGTCCAGGGGAGAAAGTCTGTAGAAATTGCAATGTCCACACAAGATGTAAAACCTTCAACTGTTAGGTTTTATTTTTGCTGCATAAAACTTGTGAAGGAAGTAGAAAGTATAGAAGGAGAGAATGGGGAAGGTTCAGGTGCGCGGTACAGAATGCACAAAAAGGGCTAGATTCAGCAAGAATTTAGGCCGGCGTATCTATAGATACGCCACGTAAATTCAAAGCTGCGCCGGCGTATCTTCTTTCTGTATTCAGAAAGCAAGATACGCCGAAATTTGGCTAAGATCCGACTGGCGTAAGTCTCTTACGCCGTCGTATCTTAGGGTGCATATTTACGCTGGCCGCTAGGTGGCGCTGCCGTCGATTTCAGTGTAGAATATGCAAATGACCTGGATACGCCGATTCAGAAACGTATGTGCGCCCGGCGCATTTTACGTAGTTTACGTTAGGCTTTTTCCAGCGTAAGGTTGCTCCTGGGCGTACGCAATGTTAAGTATGGACGTCGTTCCCGCATAAAATTTTGAAATTTTTACGTCATTTGCGTAAGTCATTCGCGAATAGGGCTGTACGTAAGTTACGTTCACGTCTAAAGCATTGACGATTTGCAACGGAATTTCGAGCATGCGCACTGGGATTTTTTTACGAACGGCGCATGCGCCGTTCGTAAAAAAAACATCAAATACGTGGGGTCACACTAAATTTAAATAACACGCCCACATCATCCAAATTTGAATTAGGCGGGCTTACGCCGGAGCACATACGTTACGCCGCCGTAACTTAGGGCGCAAGTTCTTTCAGAATACGGAACTTACGCCCTAATTTACGGCGGCGTAACGTATCGGAGATACATTACGCCTGCACAAGATTACGCAGGGCTACCTGAATCTAGCCCAAAGTATTTAAGTTGTGCTGAATGAGCTTAGTAATTCATGAAAAAATGTACCTTCTTAAGACATCCCTGCATTTTAACACCCTTGTAGAACTAGGGAGAGCCAAGATTGGGACCTGAAACTCCTTCCCATTCTGGTAGGAAGAGGAGGAAGCATGCCGAGCACTGCTGAAGTCAACCTAACTTAATAAGAGTAAAACCGCGTACACACAATCGGGATTTCCGACAACAAATGTTTGATGGAAGCTTTTTGTCGGAAATTCCAACCGTGTGTAGGACATTTTCTGTCGGAATTTCCGACAACAAAAATTTGATCTGGTTCTTAAATTTTCTGACAACAAAATCTGTTTGGAAAAAAGAAAGATTTCATGAATTAAAAAATAACAAAACAGTAAAGTTAGCCCATTTTTTTTGTATGTGAAAGATGATGTTACGCTGAGTAAATAGATACCTAAAATGTCACACTTTAAAATTGCGCACACTCATGGAATGGTGCCAAACTTTGGTACTTTAAAATCTCCATAGGCGACACTTTAATTTTTTTTACAGGTTACTATTTTCGAGTTACAGAGGAGGTCCAGTGCTAGAATTGTTGTACACGCTCTAACGCACGCGACGATACCTCACATGTGGTGTTTGAACTGAGTTTACATATGTGGGCGGGACTTGCATGCGTGTTCACTTCTGAGCGCGAGCTACCGGGGACAGGGGCGTTTAAAAAAAATAATAATAATAATTTTAATTTTGATTTTACTTAATTTTTTATTTTTACACTTTTTTTAACATTTTTTTTTTTTATCCATTTTATTCCTATTACAAGGAATGTAAACATCCCTTGTAATAGGAATCATTGTGACAGGTCCTCTTTATGGAGAGATGTGGGGTCAATTAGACCCCACTTCTCTCCTCCAGGCTTACAAGCATGAGATTGTGAAAAAAATTCACCCATCTCATGCCGACAGCCGCAATTGCAGCTTTGTTTACTTCCGGGTACCCGGGCGTGACGTCATAACGTCGCACCCGGGCCTCCGATGGTCATAGAGATGACTGGTTGATCATCTGGTCACCAGTCATCTCTATTCTTCCCCAGCCAGCGCCGGCCGATTCGTTCTCCGGGCCCCCGAAGGCACGGGAGAGGAGAAGCGCAGGGGGATGTCGTCTATAAGAACGATCAAGTGGCAGAACCGCCGCTTTGATTGTTCTTATCGTGCAGAGAATCGGCGGCTGAAGACGGTGATATCTGAATGATGCCTGTAGCTGCACCCATCATTCAGATATCAACGCACAAATTCGAGGACGTCCATGGACATCCTCGGTTGTTAAGTGGTTAATACACATAACTTAATTTCTGAACTTATTTGTTTTGGTGTCTTTGTATGTATGGATTGCATGGGTTGTTACCGACATGTGGTTAAAATTTCATGTCAATAGCATGAAATGTATTTTCCTAGAAAAAGGGGCACGTGTTCAATACTTATTTTACCCGCTGTATATACTGTATACTGAGAACCTCGGGTAAAATGGAAGCAATAAGCGCAAAGCTGAATGTTATTCATAACTGGGTTGTTAAAACACAATTCTACGCATACAAGAGAGCTTTTGTACTTGGAAAAACAGTGTTGCAATCATAAATAATAGGTCACTGTGACATAAAACACACTCCTGCCTGTTAGAACTGAATAATAAAATATGATTCAGCCATAAAAAGATAGACAAAAAAAGAACCGTGGTGTGTAAACAAAAGAGTTAAAGCGGATGTGCCACTAAAAAAACATATTAAAAGCCAGCAGCTACAAATACTGCAGCTGCTGACTTTTAATATAAGGACACTTACCTGTCCTGGAGTCCAGCGGTGATCGCAGCAGATGACGAGCCGATCGCTCGTCACCCTGCTGCTCCCCCCTCCATCCACGGTGAGGGAACCAGGAAGTGAAGCGCTCCGGCTTCACTGCCCGGTTCCCTACGGCGCATGCGCGAGTCGCGCTGCGCCCGCCGATTGGCTCCCGCTGTGTGCTGGGAGCCGAGTGTTCCCAGCATACAACGGGGGACGGACGGGAAACGAGGAAAAAACCCGTCTTTTGCCCGTATCGTAGGGCCGGAAGTGGGTGCAGATACCTGTCTGTAGACAGGTATCTGCACCCCCCTCCCCCCTGAAAGGTGTCAAATGTGACACCGGAGGGGGGAGGGTGCCGATCAGCGGGACTCCACTTTAGAGTGGAGATCCGCTTTAATTATGTGGTAGTTCATTGTTATAGTTGGCAGAACTCAACTTTCCACTACATAATATTAAAGATTGCAGCGTTGTTACTTCAATATGTATTTGTTTTTGTCTGAAATATGTCCTAATGCGGGCAAAAGTGTGTATTTGTCGCAAAGACTTATTACTATTGATTGCCATACTGTTTTTTTAAGTACAGTGCCTTGAAAAAATATTCATACCCAGGGGTCAAGTCCTGGGAAAAAAAGTGTGGGAACTCACCCAAGATTCCCCACCCACCTCAAAAATAAATTGCATGTGTGTATGTATATATACATATAGGGCCAGATTCACGTAGGACTTACGCTGACGTATCGAGATACGCCACGTAAGTCTAAATGTGCGCCGTCGTATCTTTGCGCCATACCTACAGAACTAGATACGCCTGAAAATAGGCTTCTTCCGGCCGACGTAATTTTCCTACGCCGGCGTATCGTGGGCGCATATTTACTCCGGACGCATCTGGCGCACCCATTGATTTCCTATTCAAATATGCAAATGAGGGAGATATGCCGATTCACGAACGTAAGCGCGTTCGGCGCAGGCTACGCGCGGTGCACGTATGTTGTATGTCCGGCCTAAAGTTACCCCTCATAAAGCAGGGGTAACTCTGCACCAGACTTGCACAGGTCAGCTGGAGAGTAGCTGCAGAGCCCCGTTACGGACGAGTTGAGCAACCACACTTGCAGGACAACACATCTGTATGCCAACATGCCAGGGGCAGCCGTGGTCCTAGCACTACTAATGTGTCCACCGGCACGTAGGAGGGCACGGGAGAGGATATACCGCACGTGCATGAACGTCTTTGGCATGGGGATTCGGAGGTGTATCGCATCTTCAGATTCAGCGCTGATGCCATCCTGGAATTAGCCACAACCCTGCATGATGACATCACCAGCCAGACACAACGCTCACATGCAGTGCAGCCACTGGTCAAGGTACTGGCAACACTCCATTTCCTTGCAAGTGGATCTTTTCAGCGTACAAGTGGAGTCGTGGCTGGGATGTCACAATCCACCATGAGCAGGCGTGTGCACCAGGTTGTCCCCGCAATCCTCAGACGCATGTCCCACCACTTCATCAAACCCACCCATGAGCATCTGCAGCAGAAGGCAATGCAGGATTTCTACAGAATTGCAGGATTCCCACGCACCGCGGGGGCCATTGATTGCACACATGTGGCACTACGGCCCCTCTGTGCCACAGAGTAGTGTTGAGCAGAATATGCCATATTCGATTTCGCGATATATCTCGAATATATATTCGAATATTCGAGATATATTCGCTAAATTCGAATATTCGTGATATTTTATCGAAATTAATTGATTGCGATTTTTCGCTATTGCGAATGCGAAAATAATTGCGATTTTTTTAATAACTGCGGTAGGAGCGCTCTGATTGGCTTAGAATATTCGTGATATTTTATCGAAATATCGCAACATGCGAATGCGATATTTATTGCGGAATTTCGAGATATGCTGGAGGAGCGCTCTGATTGGCTCAGAATATTCGTGATATTTTATCGAAATATCGCAACATGCGAATGCGATATTTATTGCGGAATTTCGAGATATGCTGGAGGAGCGCTCTGATTGGCTCAGAATATTCGTGATATTTTATCGAAATATCGCAACATGCGAATGCGATATTTATTGCGGAATTTCGAGATATGCTGGAGGAGCGCTCTGATTGGCTCAGAATATTCGTGATATTTTATCGAAATATCGCAACATGCGAATGCGATATTTATTGCGCAATTTCGAGATATGCTGGAGGAGCGCTCTGATTGGCTCAGAATATTCCTGATATTTTATCGAAATATCGCAACATGCGAATGCGAAATTGATTGCAGATATTTCGAAAACTGCTGTAGCAGCACTCTGAAATCGAATATGTATGATATTTTAACCAAAATACATATTGCGATTGCGATTTTTCGATCGCGCATGCGCAATTGCGCGAACAACACGCGACCATTTCCTGGAGCCTTGCCAGTTTCCAACTTATGATCGCAGCGCAATCACACAGCAACATGGTTGGAAGCAATTTCACTAAGTCTGAGGAAAAGTTGCTGATTTGTGTAAGTATTTTGACCACTGTTATTTCATCATCTTCAACTGCATTTTAGTCTAGTTTAAAAGTTAGTATATATGATCAGATATTAGTATTTCACAAAAAATGTGTCTCCTGCTTTTACAAAACTACAAGTCCCAGCCCAGCCCAGCATTTTAGTCTAGTTTAAAAGTTAGTATATATGATCAGATATTAGTATTTCACAAAAAATGTGTCTCCTGCTTTTACAAAACTACAAGTCCCAGCATGCCTGGACAGCTGCAGACACCCTGGTTGGCAAATGTGTATTTAGGCACTTTTCCTTGTTATTTAGCATAATGAATTTAAAAATTTTTTGGACATAGGACGTATGCGAACGTCCTGACTTCAGTGTCCTCAAGGCCCAAGGACGTTCGAATACATATTGCCCTTTAGATGTTGCAGAACTACAACTTCCAGCATGCCTGGGAATGCTGGCACTTCTAGTATTGTAAGTTCTGCAGGCCCCCATTTTTCAGGCCTTTATGCACGGGTCTCTAAACTGTGGCACCCTAGATGCAGCAAAAGTAAAATTCTTAGCATGCACTGACAGACCGTGGCTGATGGGAATAGTAGTTTTGCAACAGCTGGAGGTGGACTGGTCTTGAAACCCAGAGTTAGGTAACAAACCCGTAGTGTTTTGCAACCATTCTGCCTCCAGCTGTTTTTTTCCTGTTGAAAAGCCTGTGGCGTGCAAAACACAACCCAAAAACTCCACCCGGATGCAGTGAAAAATGTGCACACACCTAAAGAGTGACATCACAAAAAACTGCGA